>NC_081224.1:10451110-10458610 GCF_902713425.1 Acipenser ruthenus | reverse complement strand
TGTTTGTTTGTTTTTTTAGTAAGAAATATTAAAACTCAATTTCAAATCTTTGTTCAATGTCTTCAGTTATTTTAAACACGCAAGGAATCATTTATACAAAAAAAAAAGGCAATTCGTTTCGGAAGGATTCAAATTTTTCAATTATACCGTCGAGTGATACTTGACGCCCAAAGGATGCTTGTGAGGCTGTGAACAGGTTGAATTCTCACGGTGCGTTTGGCGCAGAAGCATCGAAAGAATATGATGGGATTTTACAAATACAACCGTTACGAGGAGACGCACCCCTGGTCAGAGACAGCTACGGCATGGGAGTGTTGCAAAGCTGGTGGCAAGTGTTGCCAAGCCTCAAGAGAAAAAATAAAAGCGGCACTGCCTTTCAAAACAAGCCCAAAATAAGCCCAAACTCATTTAAGAGGGAGGGCAGTGGCGGTGTTTATACGAATAGTATAGTGAACGAGGGGAGCTCTGAGTTAGTTCCAGTTTTTTTTTAGTAGTTCTATTTATTTATTTATTTATTTTTCTTAGTTGAACTGGTAGGAATAGGATTCTAATTAAAAAAACAAGCCGAGTTCCGCTTATTATAAGCGGACTTGGCAACTGGTCGAGTCCTGACCCTAGTAACGGATCTCCTGGCGGCTGACAGCGAGTTAAACGATACTGACATCAGCATAACTGTACTCCAGACAGGGTTATTTACTGACAAATCATCCCAATTGCCGTCAGCGCAATGTAAACGTCGGGTTCACGCTAAAATGAGTGTTTGTTTCTTATAGAAACTAGACTCAAACTCTAATCTAACACAAACTTCCTGTTTACACACAGCTGTGTAGAAGCGCTGCGGCGGTTGCTAGGGAGACATACCCACCTCCCCATCGTCGCGTAGAGACTTGAAAAGTTCAACAGAAAGGTACAAAACACTCATTTATATATATAATGACTTTGTGTGGATATTATTACCTGATATTAACCAGCATTATAAAAACACTGTGGTATCATTGCGTGGTAAGTTTCCTTCAGTTTCGCTTTCACGTGATATACGCTTTAATGTGACGTTACGAGTTTACCGTTTTTACGTATTATTGTGTAACGCGTGGCAGTTGGTTAATAATGGTTATATTATTTCTTTATTTTTTGTCTTTTAATACTTCCAGTGAATTTTAAAAATACATTTAAAACCCATTTCTTCAAAAGTATATAAAGAAAAACAAAAATTTAAAATAATTACAATTCATATTGTACAGCTGTCGGTATCGTCGTTGTTTACAGTTAAAGTCTGAACTAATTAAGATTTAAGATGCAGGTATGGCATATTTTTGGAAATACTTCATTTTTGAAATTTGTCCTTTTTTTTTTTTTTTTACATAGGTTTAAAAAATCGCATCTCCTATCGTGGCTTTAGTAGAAACCGTGGAGACATTCATCCGATTGAAATAAGAAGAACATGCGATTCTGGAGCAGTTCATGTGTAAAGTCAGGTTAACGTTTACTCAGGTGTTAAACGTGTAGAATTTTGCCCAAACGTTTCACCGTTTTTTTATTTAACATTGTATTGGTTTCCAAAACAACAAGAACGCTTTTTCAGTTCATCTTCCAATGTACAACCAACGCGCACTTCATAAAGTTTAACAAATATCGAGCAGTTCAGATAAAGCTGAAATACATGCAACGCTATGAAATGAAACAAAAATGCAGTTGGGTCTCTCATTTCTAACTATGCAGAGTGCTTATGAGAATACTAACAAAACAAACCCCATCCCCTCTAAAGTAAGAGGAGGCTCAAATCCATGTTTATTTGAATATTTTATTATTGCATATTCTGTCCAAATTAAGATCAGTTTCTCCCCATTGCTCAGGGGCACCGTGTCCTTCCTGTAAAGTATTAAGTATGTATATAATATTGAGCTTTAAGGTGTTTCATGAGTAATAATTTGGCACTGTGGTTTGCTAACTTTGAGAGTGGAAAAATCCCTTAAGATTTTAAATATTATTTTGGTCCAGTAATCCGGTAGTTTCCTGCAACTCCATAACATGCAAAAAACAAACAAAGGATTGCCTTTCTCAGATCCACAGCTCCAGTGAATAGTATTGTTATGGAGTCTCGTTCTGGAGTCTGTCTTGCGTTCGCTCAAACTCGGTGACAGAGTGACCCAGCTAATCACACTGTTCCAGTGTCTCTTGATTGTGATTGGCTGTTAAATGCAGGTTTAAACATTCTTTCATTTCTAAACATTCTTTCATTTCTAAAGAATACTCTGTGAACGTTCACAGAGCGCTGTGGTTATTTTATTATTTATTTCTTAGCAGACGCCCTTATCCAGGGCGACTTACAATTGTTACAAGATATCACATTACTTTTACATACAATTACCCATGTATACAGTTGGGTTTTTACTGGAGCAATCTCAGTAAAGTACCTTTCTCAAGGGTACAGCAGCAGTGTCCCCCACCTGGGATTGAACCCACGACCCTCCGGTCAAGAGTCCAGAGCCCTAACCACTACTCCACACTGCTGCAATATGTAGGAGACCACTTTGGGGGCTCCGCTGGGTTAATCCTCAACTACAGGCCTCTATGACCATCCTCTTTTTACAGGAGTAGTCTCCCGTTTGAACTCGGATCGTGGAAGTTCTCTTTTAAAATGGGATCTCTTTCGTGTCTGTTCTAGGGAGTCATGTCAGGGGCTCGGGACAGGCCTCTGGCGCCCCTGTCGAGCGATCCCGGGGCTGCTCGGGATTTGAATGTCCTGTGGAAGTTCCTGGAGAGGACTGGGCTGCAGCGCTTTGTGGAGGAGCTGTGCGTGGAGACTCTCGGGGGGCCCCAGAGCCCCTGGAACCCTTACCCGGCCTTCATCAACAGGGCCAGGGAGCAGGCTGAGAGGTAACGCAGGAACATGAGAGTAGAAGATGGGACACGCGTGTCCCTTGTACCTTACAGGGTTATCTTTTCCTCATCATCCTCTGACCTCGTTCCGCAGGTACAGGCTGGCCGAGTTGACCACTGCTGAGAAATTCCTGTCGGACATCAGCTTCCAGACCTCACCCACTGCAGTCAGATACATTGCAGGTCAGTCCAGATGGGACGGGTTAATAGCACAATCCCTGCACCCAGCCCTGTGTTTGAGAGCTCCCCTCATTCAGGTATTTATTATTAATTAATTTCTTAGCAGACGCCCTTATCCAGGGCGACTTACAATTGTTACAAGATATCACATTATTTTGTACATTTAATTACATTATTTTTTACATACAATTATCCATTTATACAGCTGGGTTTTTACTGGAGCAATCTAGGTAAAGTACCTTGCTCAAGGGTACAGCAGCAGTGTCCTCCACCGGGGATTGAACCCACGACCCTCCGGTCAAGAGTCCAGAGCCCTAACCACTACTCCACACTGAAATGATCAGCTGCCAGGCATTTGAACAACCAGACCCTGCTGTGAATGATCTCACCTCTCATCAGTGTGAAGGGCAGCAGTGTGGAGTCGTGGTTAGGGCTTTGGACTCTTGACCGGAGGGTCATGGGTTCAATCCCAGGTGGGGGACACTGCTGCTGTACCCTTGAGCAAGGTACTTTAACTAGATTGCTCCAGTAAAAACTAGGGGTGAGACCGAATAGTCGAACATTCGACTATTCGATAACGATGGCACCTATCGACAAGTGAATCCAACATTCGAAAGCTAAAAAAAAAAAATGTATATATTGATTTTATTTTAAAACCTGTACTGCTGATTGGCTCTCTATGTAGCGGTAATGAAGATTGACTGGAGGGTGGGATTTGTTATTTCTTGTCTGTGATTGGCTAAACTAGAACGTACCTCGGCTAACGATGGCTTACTCACAGAAAAGTTCTGCATAGAAATACTCTGACAAAGTAAATGAAAACACTGTTAAGTGTAAAATATGTGCAGTGCAATTAAACTACCACAAATCTACAACTGGTATGTTAACCCACTTAAAAGCCAAACACCCTTCTGTGACGCTAGCAACGACAGAAAAGAAAAGAGGACCGCAACAAACCGCCATTGCATCCTTTGCGGTGAGGCCTCGTCAGTGTGACAACGTCGTACGTGCTGAAAAACATCAGCCCTTATTGCTAATATGGTGGCAAAGGACATGCTTCCCATAAGTTTTGTTGAAGGTGAGGGATTTCGTGAGTTGATGAAATTTGTGGAACCTGAATACACAATCCATGCACGAAAAATCCTGCACTTACGATTGTAAGTCGCCCTGGATAAGGGCGTCTGCTAAGAAATAAATAATAATAATAATAATAATAATAATAATAATAATAATAATAATAATAATAATAATAATAATAATAATAATAATAAAACAATTACCACTCGACTCGAAAAAAATGCATGCCGATTCAGCAGCGTCTGTCCGCAGAAACTTGTCAAAGGCTGAGAAGGTGGTGATTACTACAGATGCGTGGACTGCACCGAATACCGAGTCGTACGTCATAATAACCTGTCATTTCATTGAGGATTGGGAAATGAAAAACGTAGTTCTACAGACTCGCGCCACGCCAGAGAGGCATACAGCAGAGAATCTCGCAAATGTGTTAAACACCGCTGTAGACCAAAGTTTTAGTTAGGATTTTTTTTTGCTTCCATGGAAGGCTAGTGCGTTAATGCCACTCAGGCCTTTTTGTTCATTCATTTATTTATTAATATTATTAAGCTAGCTACATACATAGCAAGCTGTTGCCTATACAGGCTATTTATCTTTTATTCACTGGAACTCGAACGCACAGGTATGTTTCCGATTTGATTTAACGTAGACCGGTAGTCTGCATGTTGTGTGTGGTTTGAAAACGTAGGAAAAGTAAATCGTTTAGTTAAGTGGATTGTATAAATTAGCTAGCTAGATAGTCTAATGCATTTTGTATTTCGCTGTTATGACCGGAAAACATATTGCCACAAGGATGCTAATGTTAAGGCATTTGCCTCGCAGCTCACATTGCTAAACTATTATTGAATGAAAATTAAATTAATAATTGAATAAAAATTATACTTTTTTTTTTTTTTTAATTGTCACAACCTTTATAGTTCATTTGAAATTGTAATTAACGGAAAAGCTTGTGACAATATCGGTAAAAAAAATAACACTTGCTTGCAAAATACGAGTCTCACACGAGTTGACGGTATGCTTATGTTATTGCTGCTGTTATGGCATTTCTGTATGTTTCCTAATAGGAAGGTATTTTTTACATAGCCTAATGTTTATTTAACAAAGTTAGATAAGTATTTTAAAATAAAGTTCAGAATTTATTGCAATTGCAATAATTGTCACTTTGCATTATTTCGCATTTAATGTACGTCTCATTTTGAATGGGGGGGGGGGGGGGGGGGGCGACTATTCGATTAGTCGACCTCAACAGCTGTGGAATTATCGATAGTCAAAATATTTGTCGTGCACATCCCTAGTAAAAACCCAACTGTATAAATGGGTAATTGTATGTGTAAAAAACAATGTAATTGTATGTAAAAATAATGTGATATAAGATCATTAATAATTGAATCTGGGTCCCTGATATTGCCAGTAGTATGGCACTACAGAGGCAATGGTACAAGGCTGGCATCGGTTTCATAGTAGCTCAGGAGTAATATATTTGGTCAGTGGTGCCACAATTGAAAGAATAAATGTACATAGTCTGCTGTCATACCTGGACCAGAGGCTGCACAGAACCACTGCACTGTGCAGTATCAAATCCATCGGGCTGCCACTGCTTAGGTCTGAGTTAAACATTCATTGATCGATTAATAACCCTGGTGCCCTCTTTGGAGTCCGCGGGTGCCAGATTTTCAAAGCGTTTACTGCAGTCTGTAACTCAACACCTGTTGATTTTACAAAACTAGACCCAAACCACGAAGTGGTTTATAATTCAGAGCTTCCTCCAGCGTTATCAAAGCGTTTCTCGATGTGTAAGATTTAATCAACTTGATTTTTTTCTCCTTTAAAAAAAAAACAAACTAGGAGTGAATTAAAGGCTGGAGGAAGCGCTTTGAAAAGAATGGCCTCTGTGTTATGTTGTTAATTAACTTGTTTTATAGGAGCGATGGGCTGCTCTCACGTCTGGGGCCATCCCAGCATTCTCCGCGCCGTCGACCCAGAGCAAATCGAGCAGTTTGATTGGCTGGTCGAGGACGTGACCCCTCCCCTTGCCAGTCTGAATCACAGCAGCCCGTACACAGTAAGCAGAAGAATGACCACAAGACGAGCGCAGGATAACGTGGGAGTTTCATCTACAAGTTATTATGATCTTGATTAGCCACAGTGTGTAGGTAACAAGCTCAGGTGTGTCTTAATATTACAGTAAAACCAGGAGTGGATCAAACTGCAGTGCAGTGGGAGCCTTCTCCCCATCCCCGTACAGAAGATGGTGTCTGTTCGTTGCTGTGTTTCAGGTCCAGGTTCTCGGGGCTCTCAGCGGCCCCTGTGTGTTCACACGTACCCTCTACCCTGCCCAGCCCCCCCTGGAGCTGCTACAGATTTACATCATCGCGGGGCCGGACCCCCAGCGCGCTGCGGAGCTGTACGCAGACTGCGTCCGCAGTGATGTCATCCACGCCAGCCAGCAAGGGCGCCATCACCTGCTCAGGTCAGCGGTCAAGGGTCGGAAGGTCAAGGTCAGCTGGCATTCAGCTCCATGGCTTATTGGTTATTCTTTTTTTCCGTTATTTCACATTACGATTAAGATGAGAAACTAATTTAAGGTGGTCAAACATTTTAGCCCCTGTTCACACAATCTATCTATAAGGCGCCATCTTCATGTTTTGAATGACGTGACTGGCAGTCACATGATTTTAACACGTATTGATCGCGTATTGTTTAGGTAGTGTGTGGATAAGATACAGGGACCATCAGTGTCACTGAATTATTATTTTAAAACAATTAGTGATGAAAATCCAAAAACAGCTCACATGTATTTTCCTTTAACCCAGAAACAGGGAAAACTTCCTAGAGTAGATCTGGTTTCTACTTTGAGAATCAGGTTGCAAGAGGGAATTTCTCTGAGCACAGAACTCACTGATCATGTGCTGTAACTAAGCTAAGCTGGCCGCTCCCACAGGTGGAAACCCTGCAGAGGTATTATTTGATACGAACGCAGACTTTTTGAACTGCATCGAGGGGATTGATCGTGTGCTGTTTGGAGTGTTTCCTGAATCAGATTGAAGTACAAACATGTTGAAGTGTGTTTTCTCGGGTCCTGTGTGCTGCTCCACACACTGGGCCTTCATCTCACTGCTCCTTTCTGTTTTCTAGAGTAATTGTTCCAACAGATACAGCAGGAGGAAGCGAGGTATTCAGCAAGGTAAGCCTTTCAGTTATTAAACATTACAAAAAAAAAACGAATTTACAAGAGGAGGCCATTCAGAGCATCAGAGCTCGTCCGGTTCCTGGTAGCTGATTGATCTCAAAACTTCAGTCAAGTCAGGTCTTAAAGGATCCCAGTGATTCACCCTCAACAACATGACTAGGTAACCCATTCCATCC
>NC_081224.1:10443610-10446110 GCF_902713425.1 Acipenser ruthenus | reverse complement strand
GGTGGTGTCCTCCAGGTTCCTAATAAAGTCTCTCTCTCTCTCTCTCTCTCTCTCTCTCTCTCTCTCTCTCTCTCTCTCTCTCTCTCCCTCCCCCACAGCCGCTGGAGCAGATCTACAGGTTCCTCCGAAGCTCGGCGGCTCAGCTGGGAGCTCTCCGCAGTCTCACCCACACACTGAGCACCGTGCTGCAGGCAGGGAGGAGGGAGGTGAGGGGCAGGAGAGCCGTGTGCTGAACCCCTCATCCCGCAGGTCCCCATAATCACAGATCTCATGCATAAGAACATAAAAGAATGAGAAAAGGCCGTTCAGTCCCTTGAGACTCATCCCTTGTTAGCGCACCATTCTCCTCTACTGGGGGGAACTCATTTAAAAGCACAGAATCTGCTCTTTATTTAAATGTTCCCAGTGTTTTAGATCCCACTGCTTCACCTGGTGGGCTATTCCATGCATGTAACTCTCCACTGCAATTCAATAGTATGACATATGAGATAAAAATAGATATATATGTGTGAACGACTGATGGGCGAATGTGGATGTATTTCTGTAGGATACATATTTATAAAATGAATTAGTATAATCATGCCTGACACAGCAGAGGCTTCCATGTATGCCTTTCTGATGCCACAGCATCAAAAGGGAGGACTCCCTCTGTGGGCTGGTCTGAGATCTCTACTCCCCAGTATAACTGTGCTGGATGTTTCAGAGGCTGTAATCACTGAAGAATGGGCATGCAGCCAGAACCGTTTCAGCTCTTTGCAGGTTTTGAATCGCTGCCCTCCTGGCGTAGTCCGACACCTGATTGACAGTGCTAGGGCTGGTGTTTTTAATTTGAGATGAAACATGCGGGCATGCAACTTAATAAAAGGCAAAACGTGAATTGCTTGAAACTCGCACGAGCCCTGCATCTAGTTCTGCGTTTCAAAACTGTAATTATGTATATTATATAGATGATCAGAATCCAGGATTTGGATGTTAAATAAACTGTCCCACCCTTACAGCTGCATGAACCACTCCTGTTAGTAAACCTACAGCTGTCACTTATTGATGCTTGGTGAGATCATTCACAGCAGGGTCTGATTGTTCAAACGCCTGGCAGCTGATCATTTCAATATTATACCAGAACGAGGGGAGCTCTGAAACCCAGGGCTGGGTGCAATGTGAGCTTCAAGCCCTTATGCTCCGTCCTTCGAAGCATGGTTCCCCCAAGTCTCTGTAAGTCGCTTTGGATAAAAGCGTCTGCTAAATGACTAATGAATAGATTTCGCAGCTTCACCACATTGCAATTCCCTGTTGTTTCCACAGGGTGTCGACAGAGAGATGTGCCGCTCGCTGCTGGAGAGAGTGAAGGCGCTGATGCTGGATTTCCTGAGCGATGAGGAGAAGAGTTCCTCTCGGGATTCCCTCGTCCTCAGTGACATCATGAAGCGATCGCTGGAGTCCGTGTGTGACCGCCTGACCCAGTCACCTGACAGGGGCGTCCTGCGGGACCTGAGAAGAGTGAGACTCCCACGCTATTCCTAAAATAGACTCAACAACTGCAAAACGCTCCATATATGTTCTACCAAGACCAAAAGCACACAGAGCTCATTATGTTTCACCAAGTGGTTATTGATTGAAGAATGAGTTGTTTTCTAGGTGGTGTGTGAATACATACTCTCCCCTGTCTCATTTATTTCTGGTCTTTTTAACAAGGTAGTCCATCTTTTTTTTCTTATTTACATCATATAAGTAGCTCATCATCACATGTATCACCGTACACACTGTATCTTGACATTAGTGTGTCTCTTTAGTGGTGTTCCTACAGCAGTGTGCTGGAGGCTCGGTTCGTGTCGGACTCCCTCCCCTGGGTTCCTGTCATCAGAGATATCAAACAGCTGGCGATCCAGACAGCAGGCAGCCAGAAGCAGGGACACAAGCAGCAGGAGAAGGTACGTCCCCCGTCCTCAGAGACTGTCCCTCTCTGCAGGCAGGCGTGATGCTGAGCAAGGAGCAACACAAACCCTTTGCAAGCTTGACTCCAGTTCTTTCTTAGCAATTCAAAGTGGAACAAGTTTTGGTGCAAAGTGTGGCTCATGCGTTAATTAAGCAAATAACATCCCAGCATGCTTAGGGGCATGTATAAAAATGTGTGCGCGTGTGTGTGTGTGTGTGTGTGTGTGTTTTCTCAATGGAATATCACAGTGCTCTGTGCTCTGTGTGTGTGTGTGTGTGTAATATTGTGCTGTGTGTGTGTGTTTTCTCAATGGAATATCGCTGTGCTCTGTGTGTGTGTGTGTGTGTGTGTGTGTGTGTGTGTGTGTGTATGTGTGTGCGTGTGTGTTTTTTCTCAATGGAATATCACTGTGCTCTGTGTGTGTGTGTATGTGTGTGTGTGTGTGTGTGTGTGTGTGTGTGTGTGTTTTCTCAATGGAATATCACTGTGCTCTGTGTGTGTGTGTGTGTGTGTGTGTGTTCTCAATGGAATATCACTGTGCTGTGTGTGTGTGTGTGTGTGTGTGTG
>NC_081224.1:10346110-10438610 GCF_902713425.1 Acipenser ruthenus | reverse complement strand
ATAAGGTTCTGTTGTGTGCTTGAATCTAATAATAACGCTTTACCATTCATAACACCTTCATGAAAGCTACATCAACACGGCCTCGCTCACGGTCGTTCGTTTGCTCCTATAAATGACTGAGACTCGACACTTGGTTTTTAGCGCTTGCGCGCACGTTTAATAGTACAAAGTAAGCGACCTGACAAATAACACAAAAACACACAGTTTTACACACAAATACAAAACACTACAACCAGTTCCTGTTTGCCTAGTCTTACGACACACACAGTCAGGCACTCCACACAGAAGAGTCTAACTGCTTTTCTTAAATACTCTGCACCTGGCTTTACTTTATAATAATAGCCAGGTGCAGGTGATAATTAACAATTCAATAAATTAACAAACAATAATGAAACACATTTGCACATGTTTTTGGCAGGGAGGATTTGAACCCTCTCCCTGCTCTGCCTCAGTGTGCTTTAGTAGCAGATTACACTGTGCTTTTACTGTGGGACAATTTTATAAGGGTTAGTTGACCATGGTTTGTTTTTTAATATGCTTTACCAGACCTCTCTATGATTTACAATGCTTCCCTATGCTTTACTAGACCTCTCTGTGCTTCACAATGTTTCCCTATGCTTTACCATACCTCTCTGTGCTTTACAATGCTTCCCTATGCTTTACCAGACCTCTCTGTGCTTCACAATGCTTCCCTATGCTTTACCAGACCTCTCTGTGCTTTACAATGCTTCCCTATGCTTTACCAGACCTCTCTGTGCTTCACAATGCTTCCCTATGCTTTACCAGACCTCTCTGTGATTTACAATGCTTCCCTATGCTTTACCAGACCTCTCTGTGATTTACAATGCTTCCCTATGCTTTACCAGACTCTCTGTGATTTACAATGCTTCCCTATGCTTTACCAGACCTCTCTGTGCTTTACAATGCTTCCCTATGCTTTACCAGACCTCTCTGTGCTTTACAATGCTTCCCTATGCTTTACCAGACCTCTCTGTGCTTTACAATGCTTCCCTATGCTTTACCAGACCTCTCTGTGATTTACAATGCTTCCCTATGCTTTACCAGACCTCTCTGTGCTTCACAATGCTTCCCTATGCTTTACCAGACCTCTCTGTGCTTTACAATGCTTCCCTATGCTTTACCAGACCTCTCTGTGATTTACAATGCTTCCCTATGCTTTACCAGACCTCTCTGTGATTTACAATGCTTCCCTATGCTTTACCAGACCTCTCTGTGCTTTACAATGCTTCCCTATGCTTTACCAGACCTCTCTGTGCTTCACAATGCTTCCCTATGCTTTACCAGACCTCTCTGTGATTTACAATGCTTCCCTATGCTTTACCAGACCTCTCTGTGATTTACAATGCTTCCCTATGCTTTACCAGACTCTCTGTGATTTACAATGCTTCCCTATGCTTTACCAGACCTCTCTGTGCTTTACAATGCTTCCCTATGCTTTACCAGACCTCTCTGTGCTTTACAATGCTTCCCTATGCTTTACCAGACCTCTCTGTGCTTTACAATGCTTCCCTATGCTTTACCAGACCTCTCTGTGATTTACAATGCTTCCCTATGCTTTACCAGACCTCTCTGTGCTTCACAATGCTTCCCTATGCTTTACCAGACCTCTCTGTGCTTTACAATGCTTCCCTATGCTTTACCAGACCTCTCTGTGATTTACAATGCTTCCCTATGCTTTACCAGACCTCTCTGTGCTTTACAATGCTTCCCTATGCTTTACCAGACCTCTCTGTGCTTTACAATGCTTCCCTGTGCTTTACAATGCTTCCCTATGCTTTACCAGACCTCTCTGTGCTTTACAATGCTTCCCTATGCTTTACCAGACCTCTCTGTGCTTTACAATGCTTCCCTGTGCTTTACAATGCTTCCCTATGCTTTACCAGACCTCTCTGTGCTTTACAATGCTTCCCTATGCTTTACCACACCTCTCTGTGCTTTACAATGCTTCCCTATGCTTTACCAGACCTCTCTGTGCTTTACAATGCTCCCCTATGCTTTACCAGACCTCTCTGTGCTTTGCAATGCTTCCTTATGCTTTACCGTGCCTCTCTGTGCTTTACAATGCTTCCCTATGCTTTACCAGACCTCTCTGTGCTTTACAATGCTTCCCTATGCTTTACCAGACCTCTCTGTGATTTACAATGCTTCCCCATGCTTTACCACACCTCTCTGTGCTTTACAATGCTTCCCTATGCTTTACCAGACCTCTCTGTGATTTACAATGCTTCCCTATGCTTTACCAGACCTCTCTGTGATTTACAATGCTTCCCTATGCTTTACCACACCTCTTTGTGCTTTACAATGCTTCCCTATGCTTTACCACACCTCTCTGTGCTTTACAATGCTTCCCTATGCTTTACCAGACCTCTCTGTGCTTTACAATGCTTCCCTATGCTTTACCAGACCTCTCTGTGCTTTACAATGCTTCCCTATGCTTTACCAGACCTCTCTGTGATTTACAATGCTTCCCTATGCTTTACCAGACCTCTGTGCTTTACAATGCTTCCCTATGCTTTACCACACCTCTCTGTGCTTTACAATGCTTCCCCAGTAATCCGAGGATTTTACGATTCACTTCCTCTTGTCGTTGCTGTTTTGATCAGGGATCAGGGGTGAGCCACATGCGGGGCCCTAAGACACCCTTGAGGGCCACGTTACCCCCTTACTGCAGCGCGTTTTATTTGATATCATCTCAATGCATCATATTAAATCCTAAATCACACAACCTTTACTTCCTTGCGTTACCTAATTAACCATCCCTCTATAAGTTCCCTTATAAAAGTTTCCCAGAGAGGTATGGTAAAGCATATAAAAAAAGTGTATTGTAAAAACTAACATGCATATTAACCGTGGTAGACTGTTACAAGGGTTGACCTTTTGGGGGTCCGTGTTACCCATGGGGGAGGATAAGCTTGTGCTCTCCTGGTTCTCTAAACGTGTGTTCCTCCACAGTGCACTCCCAGTTAGGTGAGCTGGGGAAGAGAGAGGACCTCACGCCCTTCTCTGTGCACCTGGGCCGGGGAGAGGTGTGGGGGCAGGAGCGGGTACTGAGCTTCCCCTGTGCCTTCACCGAGCGCGTCATACAGGACCTGAGGGCTGGGCACGCTCTCCGCATTGAGGTACCTTCCCTGCCCAAAATAATCATCCAGTTTCCCTCTCAGCCGCAGGGCTCAAGTGTGCAGTTTTGAAAGAAACACATGTTCATTTTAAAACCTGGTTGGAAGTGTCATGTTACTGGCTGAAGGCATGTGAAGTCAATAGGGGAACAGTGAAGAGTGATGTCACCTTGTCGTGGATCTACACGTCCGAGTCTGATGAGCTTGTAGGATGAAAGGCACGGTTACCTACTTTTTAATGGTAGTGGCAAATGTAACTGTATTAAAAGCCCTTTATAGAAATGGCCTCTAAACAAAAGATTTGCGTTTTATTTGAGTCTCCGTTATCACGATCTCCTCAATGACCAGCCCATCTGTGCTCATCCGGTTCCCAGTATTATTATTTGTTTATTTAGCAGACGCCTTTATCCAAGGCGACTTACAGAGACTAGGGTGTGTGAACTATGCATCAGCTGCAGAGTCACTTACAACTACGTCTCACCCGAAAGACGGAGCACAAGGAGGTTAAGTGACTTGCTCAGGGTCACACAATGAGTCAGTGGCTGAGGTGGGATTTGAACCGGGGACCGCCTGGTTACAAGCCAAACAGCGCCTCACTTAGAACCAGATTCTCCATGACTAACACGCTCTCTGCTTTGATGGTTTGCTGTCTCATTTCATTTTTAATTGTGAGTCACGTTCACCCCCCCCCCCCTCCAGGTGTTCCAGACCCCCTCCCAGTCGGAGTGGCGTTTCGTCCCCCTTGTGAAGCACTTGATCCTGTATTACATCCAGGAGGGGCAGGGAGGCTGGCTGTGCTTCCCCAAACACGATCCCATCAGCATCTATCAGGCAGTGTTTCAAACCAGGGACCAGGCAGCTTTTCACAGCCAGGCAGTGGGTACGTACTGTACAGTTCAGCCTTTACTCTCACTTTGGACTCACTTTTTACCAGGTTATAGAACATGTCCCTGATATAAACTACATTTCCCATCATCCTCCTGCTCACTGGTAAACCTATCTCAGTTACATATGTGAGCAGGAGGATGATGGGAAATGTAGTTCTGAGAGGTCCATGCGGGTACATGGGAAGCCATCTTGAGGCAGGGAATGCAATTTAAAAGTTTAAAAAAGTGGTCAAAATGTAAAAAAAATAAATTAAAACACCACACACACCTTATGTAAACAGTTGTAGCAACACATGGGAACATGTAACACAATCAAATAAAAAGGTCCTTATGTACCCGTCAATGGCTTGGCCCAACTCAAGCATGTGAAAATATTGATTACACCGATACAAGCCACGAACGTAAATCTGGTAGATACATTTATGTAAATCAGAAATGTGTGTGAGTGGAATATGGAGCTGTCTGTTAAACACACTGAACTGAAGCCCTGATGCAGGTTAACCTGCCCTGCTTGACACGGTTTGCATTCACAAAGGACAGAAGCAGACGGGGATCCGACTGTCCCTGAGTATCACCCCCCCCAGAATAACCTGGGAAACGGAAAATAACTATTATTATTACAGATTGGCACCCTTTGTTTTTTTTTAATAAACACTGATAAATTCCTAGTAACTTTTATGTTATTATTATTATTATTATTATTATTATTATTATTATTATTATTATTATTATTATTATTATTATTTATTTCTTAGCAGACGCCCTTATGCAGGGCGACTTACAGTTGTTACAAGATCTCACATTATTTTTGCATACAATTCCCCATTTATACAGTTGGGTTTTTACTGGAGCAATCTAGGTAAAGTACCTTGCTCAAGGGTACAGCAGCAGTGTCCCCCACCTGGGATTGAACCCACGACCCTCCAGTCAAGAGTCCAGAGCCCTAACCACTACTCCACACTGTAGTGAATAAAATTAATAAAATTGTACGGTACTGAATTGAACGCTGATGAGGTACAGTATTTACCTAGTTAACAGTACACCCAGACAGCTAAATTACTGATTACCTGAAACCAAAGGATGTGACAGCACTTGTAGCCACCACAGTGTATAAATTACAAGTTTAACCGCTGAGCAGGGACTATCAGCACATTGTGTATTATCACAATGATGTCACAAACGCACCACAGCTTAGCTATTTTAGCCCTTCAAAAAAAAAAAAAAGCTGGACATTTGCACATTTGTTTTAGCAGCTAGGAATGTTAACAGAAAGACTGGGGGTCCGGGGGGTCATGCACTGAGAAGGGGAGTTCCGTGATTCTCTCTGCAGGAGTTCTGGGGGGTCATCCACTGAGAAGGGGAGTTCAGCGATTCTCTCTGCAGGAGTTCCGGGGGGTCGTCCACTGAGAAGGGGAGTTCAGCGATTCTCTCTGCAGGAGTTCCGGGGGGTCGTCCACTGAGAAGGGGAGTTCAGTGATTCTCTCTGCAGGAGTTCCGGGGGGGTCGTCCACTGAGAAGGGGAGTTCCGCGATTCTCTCTGCAGGAGTTCCGGGGGGTCGTCTACTGAGAATGGGAGGCAATGAGACCTCGGACTTGGAGTGGTTGAAAAGCTCTAGTAGGCGGACTCACAGTAGTATCACCAACAGCTGGAAAAAAGACTTGGAAGCTCTTCAGACCGAGGAGCTGACTGAGCTGAGAGCCGCTGTGAGCGAGCTTGCAGAGGCTACGGCCACAGCAGGGATTGTAGAGTCCCACAGCCCGCTTCCAGCTGCAGACATCGACTCTCAAGAGATCCTAGCGCTGGTCGTCATAGAACTCAACCCTCGTATCCAGAGAGAGACCGAAAACTGGCTCTTGGGAAGAATCCTGGGCTCCAGAGAAGAAGGAGGGGCGGACCTGCTCGCCAAGGTGGTCAGCCGGTCGGAGGGGATGGAAGGGACCGTGGTGTTGGTGGCAGCCACCTTGGACAGGCTCCTGGAAGGGGCGGAGGAGATGGGTCTCCTGAAGGAAGATCTCGCAGGGACGCCCAAGGTGTTTAGCTACGCCGAGAGACACAGCTTCCTCAACTTCCGAGAAGGAAACGGTGGCTTTCTCACCTCTGCTGAGGCTCTGCACATCGTCAAGCACGCCCTGGATAACCTGAGGGCCGACACAGAGGAGCATGTGCCGGGGGAACCTGCAGCCCAGCTGTATCCTGGCAAGTCCATCTTCAGGAAGCTGATCGCCAGCCACCTCTTGAGGGAGATGTACCCGCTGCACGACCCCCTGCTGCTGAAGGAGCTGGAGGGGAAGTGGTACGGCAGGCTCCAGGTGTTCAGGCAGCCCCTGAAAGACATCCGGGCCTACTTCGGGGAATCGGTGGCCTTCTACTTCGCCTTCCTGAGCTGCTTCACTCGAGCCCTGCTCCTCAGGTCTGCTGCATACCTGCTGTTTTACTTCTCCCCTGGGGCCCTCCGCTTCTGTCTCTCCGCCTTGACCAACATCATGTGGTCCACCCTCTTCCTCGAGGGCTGGAAACGGAAGAGCAACGTCCTTGCTTTTCAGTGGGGGACCCTGCAGAAGGAGGAAGAAATGGAGGCGCCTAGGATGGGTTTTGGAGGCCCTTTGGGGGTCAGCCCCATCACAGGACTCAAGGAACCCATTTTCCCCAGCAGGGAACGATACCGGCGGATCTTTCTGGGGTCCCTGCCCTTCGTGTTGGCCAACCTGCTCATCTCCGCTAACATCGCGATCATCTACCGCCGTTTGGATTCCCTCGCAGACGATTTCGACCTCTACTCCCAAAGCACCTTCAGCCGCGCCCTGACGTTTGTCCCGGAAGTTATCCACACGGTGGTCTTGGTCGCCCAAAACAAGGTCTACCGGAATCTGGCCAAGGACTTCACGGAGTGGGAGAACCACCGGCTGGCTTCGGAACATCAGAACTTCCTGGTGGCCAAGCTCCTGGTCTTCTACTTCGTCAACAGCTTCGGTGTCCACTTCTACACAGCGTTCTGCGTCCAAGATTTGGACAAGCTGTTGGAGAACATCACCGCCCAGCTCATCACCAAGCAGGCCATCGGCCAGATCAATGAGACAATCCTGCCTTATCTGGGGACCCTCTGGAGAGAGCAGCTCCTCAAAAGCACCCAAGAGCTCAACGAAGAGCCAAGCTCTCCTCTGCGATCCCTGGCCTTGCTCCACATCCAGCTGGAAGGAACCAAGGATCCCTACGAAAGCGAGTTTGAAGACTACCTGGAGCTTTTCATGATGTTTGGCTACATGACGTTGTTCTCCAGCGTCTGCCCTCAAGCAGCCATCTGGTGCCTGCTCAACAACTTAACAGAGATCCGCTTTGACGCCTTCAAGCTGTGCAAAGTGGTGCGTAGGCCCTTCCCCGTGCCGTCAGCTGGTATCGGAGTCTGGCAGCTGGCTTTCGAGTGCCTCGGGACGGTCGCTATCGTCACCAACTGTGCCCTGGTTTGGATCTCCCCTGAATTTCATTCCTTCTTCAGGGATTACCCCTCCACCCACATCCTTGTCGCCCTCGTGGCTTGCGAACACTTGTTCCTGCTGCTGAAGAGCACCGTGGCTTTCATCATCGCGGACGTCCCGGAGGAAATCAGAATGAAGCTTTTGAAAATGGAGTTCCAGTATCGGCAGGCTAGGAAGCTGCAGACAGAGAAGCAGGGTTGGCAGGATTATCAGCAGTGTTATGATTTGCAGCCAAGCACTGCCATGGCCTCTGAGTCCGGCTATCGCACAGCTGGACTAGCCATCAGAGTTCATCCCAGCTGTTCCGATTGCATTCAATGCAGTTAGGGAAAAAAATGAAAGATCTTGCAAACATATTGTTTTGTGTGTGTGTTTTTTTTAATGTTTTGTTTGTTTCTTAGTTCAGAGGACTTTAGAGTTCATACGTCAGGTGACTTCTTAGACTTATTTTAAATTATACAACCCTCTATTAGGGCTCTATCTTGTTCATGATCTCTGTGAAATGTACCCATTGCCGTGTAATATGGAGTTCTCTGTGAAAACTCCCATTTCTGGAAGAATCGTGTAAATATATATATATATATATATATATATATATATATATATATATATATATATATATATATTTCTTTATCACTTATAAATAAATACAGCAAACGTTTGCCTGATTGACGCACTACCATTTGCACTGCAGTCAGGAACCTGGCAGCTGGTATAGTTTGCTTCCTGTCTAATGCTTGAACACACACTGCATATGTTTAATCATGAAATATCTTGAAATACCTATTTTTAGACAGTGAATTGCCTTGAAATAAGCAATTCACAGCCCTAACCATTATTAAAGTTAATTTCCGCACCAGTTTCCCCTTGCTTCGCCCCTTGAGTATACTATGCATTTACCATGCTGTGGTTTGCCCAGTTTTCTTTAATATGCTTTACCATTGTCCTTGAACCCGATCACACTCCTGTTCTCCAGGGCCAGTGGGCGACCCTTTCAGCGGTGCAAACCTACAGGAAGTGATGTCAGCCCTGGAGCCCCAGATTGGAGACAGCTTCCAGAAGGGAGACCTGCTGCAGACATACAGGTGGGGAACGAGCAATAGAATCACACGCTGCAGTCTGATCACCACACAGAGACATACAGGTGAGGAACGAGCAATAGAATCACACACTGCAGTCTGATCACCACACAGAGACATACAGGTGAGGAACGAGCAATAGAATCACACCCTGCAGTCTGATCACCACACAGAGACATACAGGTGAGGAACGAGCAATAGAATCACACGCTGCAGTCTGATCACCACTCAGAGACATACAGGTGAGGAACGAGCAATAGAATCACACCCTGCAGTCTCATCACCACACAGATTGAGGCTGGTTCATTCATGCATTTCTCTCGACTGTGCGTCCCATGGAAGTCCACAGGATTTCAGCTTGGTCATTTTGCAGTGTTCTGCCATGCTTTTCTCATGGTTATGCTGTGCATTTATCATAGTCCACCGTGGTTTGCCAGGTTTTTAAATATGGAGCTTTACCGCGGTTACCTGTGCTTTACCGTGCTGTCACTGTGCTTTATTACACTTTGCTGTGCTTTTACTGTGGGAAGCTTTTAGAAGGGTTCTCCCAGGGGTTTCAAGACAGGAATACGAAGCAGCCTTTATGCTTGGGTGGTTATCTGTAGAAACGTATATCTTCTCATTTTGTAAATTTAATATGAAAGCCCACTGTAATGATTTTTAAGATTGATCTCTCTCTCTCTCTCTCTCTCCCTCTCTCTCCCCCTCTCTCTGTCTCCCTCTCTCTCTCTCTCTCTCTCTCTCTCTCTCTCCCCCCCTCTCTCTCTCTCTCTCTCTCTCTCTCTCTCTCTCTCTCTCTCCTCCAGGCTGATTGCTCTGCGATCCCTGATTACCGGAGAGTTGCGCTGCCTCCCTGCGTGTTGGAGGATGATGCACAGTGTGTCGGCACAACTCGAATACCTAAACACTGTCAACCAAGCATTGCAGGTCAGTCTCACACTCAGCGTCTCATCAGCAGCAGTTAACAATATCAAGGGCTCCCTGAGGGTCTCCCCTGGTAAAGGCACGGCCACGTGGTGTGCAGGGGGAGTCACACTGTCAGGGGAGCGCAGGGGTCTCCGAGGGTCTCCCCTGGTAAAGGCACGGCCGCGTGGTGTGCAGGGGGAGTCACACAGTCAGGGGAGCGCAGGGGTCCTGAGGGTCTCCCCTGGTAAAGGCACGGCCGCGTGGTGTGCAGGGGGAGTCACTCAGTCAGGGGAGCGCTGGTTCCTGGCTGTATGAAGTCACAGATCTTGGCTGCGGATTCCACAGGGAGCGTTGGCTCTGGTGCTATGTTAGAGAGGCAAGGACTGGTTCTCCTCCCCACGCTACAGCGCACTCTGCTGGCCAGGTGACCGGTGAGCTCAGAGCAGACCAGGGCACACAAATGTAAAAAACGATCAGATGTTATAAATGTTATTGAAATGACACACAATGCATTGAGGTGAGTTTGGATCGAGTTGGAATGAGCCATGCATTATTGGTACGACTAGCTTGTCAATTGCATGATTCACTGTGTAAGTTTTACCTTCTAAGATATCAAAGCAATAGTAGCCGTCTCTTCTCCTGTAGGATATTTTGCAGCTCAGTGGAGAAGCAGAGGAGACAGCAAGCTGGCCAGAGAGCAGAGAGAGGAGACAGGCTGGGATGCAGGACCAAGCGTCTATAGGTACTGTCAGAAAAAATCACTCCATTCACATCACTCTTTTCAAAGTCTTTGCACCGTTTCCCGTTGACTGCGTGCCTTGATCTTTGCAGAGGCCGTGCTGTCTGGCTACCAGGAGATTGTGAAGAGAACGCTGCAGCACCCCAGCTCTCTGTCGCCGCCCGGGCTGTGGGAGAGGGTACTGCAGCGCCGCCCTGCTGGCTCAGCTTGGCTCCAGCACGTCTCTGCAGCCTGCCAGTGCCTGTCGGACAGTGTGGCCTGGGAGCTGCACTCGCTGTGCCCTGAGATCAGCACTCTGCTGGGCAGCCTGGGCAGGGAGAGAGTGCGAGAGCGGCTCCATTCTGCAGCACCGCCCCCTCCTGGAGAGGAGGTCAGCCCCAGACGTGCTGAGCTGAGCAGAGACACAAAGACACACCCCACTGCACAGCAAGCACTGGACAACTGGTGACAGCCATTCCAGATCAGCTTTCTGTGCAACCAAAACGCTTCATGAAAGAAAGACCAGAGAGAAACAAGCAACTCATAGCAGACAGCCCATTGGGAGTTAGCACAACACCACCACTGTACCTGAATACACCTCCCAGTACCATCCTTCCACATCTCCTCATTCCTTTATTTGCATTTTATTTAACTCTTGCCTTGACTTTTGTAATTCTCTCGCCTTTATTTGATGTGATTTATTTTCCTCTCTTTTCTGTTCTAACTAGCCCCTCACCCCTCTGCAAGCTTCCTGTCCCATTGGTGGATAATCAGGACACACCCACCCCTCGTCATGTGACCAGCTGATTGGATTATGCTTCTTCTGTATTATTCTGTAATACTGCTCCGCTGTCATCATTGAGTCATGCATGATCGTGCAATGCCTACTTTGTCCACAAGGTGGGGCTCTAGCTCTACCCCACAGCAGTGTGTGAAATCTGAAAAAGAAGACATTGAATTATGTGATAAAAAATCTCGAATACATGTATGGTAACAAAGCTCCCTGTATATTTAATACACGACATTATATATATATATAACACAGGCTCCCTTGAGAAAGATATGTACAACATATTGAAACGTTGGACAGCTGGCCCTTTGAACTAATATTATTATTATTATTATTTATTTCTTGGCAGACGCCCTTATCCATAAACAAAAATATATTTCAAGAATCAACGTACAAGTATTAATACAATTAAGAGCAAGGTAAAATACATATATATATATATATGCTCAAGAGAGCCAACTTCCCAAAGTTTCGTTATGTTTAACACACCTTGGTCAGGAGAAAGTGTGTTTGAAAACAAACAGTGGATGCCATGGTAACCACACTTATTTCTATTTAAATCTCTTAATGTGCTTGTGATGTCATTCACCACAGAGTTCAACCACATAGTTACCACTGATACAATCCTTCTGTTCCTTTCGGTTTAAACCAGGCAGCATGGTGCTGGAGCTATTTAAACCAGACAGCATGGTGCAGGAGCTATTTAAACCAGACAGCATGGTGCAGGAGCTATTTAAACCAGACAGCATGGTGCTGGAGCTATTTAAACCAGACAGCATGGTGCTGGAGCTATTTAAACCAGACAGTATGGTGCTGGAGCTATTTAAACCAGACAGCATGGTGCTGGAGCTATTTAAACCAGACAGTATGGTGCTGGAGCTATTTAAACCAGACAGTATGGTGATGGAGCTATTTAAACCAGACAGCATGGTGCTGGAGCTATTTAAACCAGACAGTATGGTGCTGGAGCTATTTAAACCAGACAGTATGGTGATGGAGCTATTTAAACCAGACAGCATGGTGCTGGAGCTATTTAAACCAGACAGCACGGTGATGGAGCTATTTAAACCAGACAGCATAATCTTTCCTATATATAGCAGCAGTGTGGAGTAGTGGTTAGGGCTCTGGACTCTTGACTGGAGGGTTGTGGGTTCAATCCCAGGTGGGGGACACTACTGCTGTACCCTTGAGCAAGGTACTTTACCTAGGTTGCTCCAGTAAAAACCCAACTGTATAAATGGGTAATTGTATGTATAAATAATGTGATATCTTTTAACAATTGTAAGTCGCCCTGGATAAGGGCATCTGCTAAGAAATTAATAATAATACTGTATTTTGTTACGTTTTTAAATGAACTCAATTAGAAATATAGCGTGTTGGTTTGAGTTTTTAAGATCTAAAGCTGGTCCTTTAATACAGATTCACCTGGCAGTAGGAAGCCCTTGAAGGAGTTTAACATCAGGGCTGAAATACTTCTATTTAATTGACTTTACGTTTCAAGAAGGTGAAATTTCTATTAAGTTAGTTTTGTGCAGATACTGACAGCCGCAGAATCAGCTGTCTGTGCCAGTGAAAACCCTGCTACATTTTAATAAGGATAGCCAGGGTGCTGTCAACCAGAAATGTTCTTAAACGTATTCGTTTTTATTATGGACTTGTGTAGTCTATTTAATGAACTACAAACTTTATTATGGACTTGTGTAGTCTATTTAATGAACTACAAACTTTATTATGGACTTGTGTAGTCTATTTAATGAACTACAAACATGACATTCAAAGTTAATTAAGTGTTTAATTGACTTGTAACAGCAAAATGATTCATTGAATATCTGGCCTAGGTGTTTCAGCCATTGTATTGAATACATTATAGAACCAAACCCCTCAAATTCCTCCTGAAAAATACCTCACTACTCATCTAAAGTATCTATTCTGAATCTATTCAGCCTAGAGGAAGGAAGAATTGGGTGGGGCTGGATTAGGGGGGCAAAACGTTTCTTATCAGGAACCAAAACTGCCTTCGAAACTGTAACAAAACTAACACGGATACACTAACAAAACATGAGGGAGACCAGATTATTACAGATAGGGACAGACAATACATGGGCTGGGTCGCTGAGTCACAGCGTTACGTCATGGAGTTCAGCAGGTGCCGCTGCCTCAAGGGGTAGAATGACGCACTTGAGTCCAGGTGAAAATAGCCGAACTGCCCATTCAAGTAAATCGTGTATTTGTTTATCACTGAGGGGTAAGGTGTTTTTCTTGTCTAAATCATTTCAAGACGCTTCTTTGCTAGTCTCGCCATCGCTGGTAATGCTGCGCTCTGCTAGCTGGGGCTTCTTCAGCGTCCATAATGGGGTCCCACGAACAGGAAATACTGTCCGTGATTTTTAATTCTAATGTTAATCAGTAACGCTGGTACATTTTATTAAAAGCTATTTAATGATGTATTTTCATACCCGGTTACTGTATTTCCACATAGCTCCCTCCTTCCGCAGTGTGACATACGCGCAAAGGCACAGATCTTTCCAATAGTTTCAAACTTTTAAAGGCTTAACCACAGCCAAAGATAAGCAAAACACAGAGGTGAGCTGTTGGGTTTTGTGCAGGCATGAGATGTTATAACACTGCTTAAGGGAATGTATTTGTAAATGAAGGCGTGTATGCTGTATAATTAGCATGTACCGAATACATAACGACGGGGAGCGAGGTGCAGCGCATAAAGGCCATCCGCCCTAATTGTAAGATTTCAATGCTATCGTCAATAGCAAGGCGTTGATTATTCTATTGAACAAGGGGGAGGTTCGCTCACCTGAACTATGAAATCACGCAGACCACATACCAGATCAAATCCCGGCCTGCCTCTTTTTTTCTACAGGGAGGCACAGAGGGAAACGATGCGTGATTATGAAGTGCTTACCAACAGGCAGTCTACAGGCAGCAGCATTTATACGGTTTCTTAAGACCAGTACAAACCCCACAAACACTGCCCACAATACGCCAGGGCTGAATAAAAAAAAATGTGTATTGCTCTGTTTTTGTTGTTTAGAGAAAGGGGAGTGTTATGTTAGAAACACGCTTGTGCAGCCATGCCGGACTCGGCTGTTTTAGTGACCGCAAGCTTCCTAACATCTGGCGTTTCAGGATTGGAGTTACATACATAACAGGAGGCTGTGTGGTCCAGTGGTTAAAGAAAAGGGCTTGTAACCAGGAGGTCCCCAAATCCCACCTCAGCCACTGACTCATTGTGTGACCCTGAGCAAGTCACTTCACCTCCTTGTGCTCCGTCTTTCGGGTGAGACGTAGTTGTAAGTGACTCTGCAGCTGATGCATAGTTCACACACCCTAGTCTCTGTAAGTCGCCTTATACATAAAAATTATACATAAATATTGACGTGATATAGGATATAGGCATCTGGATTTCTTTGTGCTGTATAGTTTGTATCAGATGGAATCGACGTCACACATAAACTATATACTCGGTATATGACATATGTTTATATATATATATATATTCTCATGGCGTGGAGTGGAGTAAAATATGAAATGCGAAAGTTCAAATCATTGTGTGAAATGAAGTGTTTGACAGCGCCTGGATACACAATCATTACACAACAGAAGCATAGTTGTTTTAAAATATTATATATATATATATATTTTTTAAAAAAAGTTCCCCATTCATCAGGGCCCTCCTTCGGGGCGTTGGGCCCCCTTCGAGGCCCCGGGCCCCGGGGAAATGTTCCCGTCCTCCCGGTGGGTCTGCAGCACTCCAGACTAGAGCAGCGGTGCGCACATCTCTCTGTGCTGACTTCCAGTCTGCCTCTCGCCCTCAGAGTCATTCATCCCGGAGGCTCACCGAGCCATTTACCGCAGAGCTTTTACAATCGCCAGGGAGTCCGAAAAACAAAACTATTTTCCAGTCCAGTGTCAGCGCCCCCCACAGTTTGAACCTCTGCTCTAGGACTCTTACAGATCCGGAGAGATTGAAGTGGCGTGTGTTAGTGAAACTGCAGTGAAAAGAGCTTCCATGACTGGGCGCGAAGCGTATTTTAACCGTGTTTTTGCCTGATTTAATGTAAATCGTGTATTTTATAACGAACACATTCCTGAAAGTTTTGAAATACATTGTTTTTGGCATCGCAGTCTGCGGAGGAGGAGGAGGGGACGCGGAGTGAAAGTGTCTCTGCGCAGCTCCGCAGCACATTACAAATGAAACGCGTCAAATGGGCGAGGGCTCGTTTGCAGGGTAACTACAGATTTAACGAGCAAAATAAATATTTGTTTTGTGAAAACCCAGATTGATTTTTTTTTTTTTCAGATTTATTGCTGAACGATACTGTTGTTTATTTTAGATGTATCCGTTAGGTAAATGTTGACTCGCCAAGCGTAAAAAAATTAAAAAAGATTTAAGTTATATGTATTTTTTCACTGATTTATTTGTTAGTAATGTTAGCTAAATGTTGACTTGCCAAGTGGTGAGGGGCACAACAAAATCTATTCTAAAGAAAGCGGGGCGGCGTATAAAAAGATGATATTCTAGTGTCTTTCTTATTGGGGAAAAAAGGAATCAGACGCCACACAGAACTGAGCAGAAACGTGGCACCGAAATGTCAGATCCGAACACCAAATGGGAGGTTTAGCACTAGAACACTCCCAGAGAAAGAGGTCGTGACTCAGCGCTGTCACACCCACACAGTGCGGGGAGGGGCAGCTGGGACGCTATCTTCACTGTTATTAAATGCAAACACAGCACCCTACCCGCAGATCAACCTGACAACCACAAACACAAACACACTGACAACACAACCAAACCACTGCACTGTGTCGGGCATGCGCACTGACAACCACCAAGTGTAGCTTCCAAAGTTTCTCTATCATCAACGTTAGGACCACTGAACACTTCTCTGCATTCCTTTGTGACAGCTCATAGAGGTCTATTATTATTATTATTATTATTATTATTATTATTTATTTCTTAGCAGACGCCCTTATCCAGGGCGACTTACAATCGTAAGCAAATACATTTCAAGTGTTACAATACAAGTAATACAATAAGAGCAAGAAATACAATAACTTTTGTTCAAGCAAAGTACAAGTGTGACAAACCACAATTCAATAATACAGCAGATAGACACCGGGACAGTGTGGAGTACCGCTGGGCAAACACTAGGGGGCTCTGCTGGACACAATGTACTCAAACATAGACCAGCTGTTTGTACAAGAGAATTCTGTTATTGTTTGTGAGTAAGACAAAACAGGCTTTCCAAGAGATGTCAGTCGTAGAAAATATACAATCTAAAAATACTGGCAGGGGTCCCGAGGGTCTCCCCTGGTAAAGGCACGGCCGCGTGGTGTGCAGGGGGGAGTCACACAGTCAGGTGAGCGCAGGGGTCCCCGAGGGTCTCCCCTGGTAAAGGCACGGCCGCATGGTGTGCAGGGGGGAGTCACACAGTCAGGGGAGCGCAAGGGTCCCCGAGGGTCTCCCCTGGTAAAGGCACGGCCGCATGGTGTGCAGGGGGGAGTCACACAGTCAGGGGAGCGCAAGGGTCCCCGAGGGTCTCCCCTGGTAAAGGCACGGCCGCGTGGTGTGCAGGGGGAGTCACACAGTCAGGGGAGCGCAGGGGTCTCCGAGGGTCTCCCCTGGTAAAGGCACGGCCGCGTGGTGTGCAGGGGGAGTCACACAGTCAGGGGAGCGCAGGGGTCCCCGAGGGTCTCTCCTGGTAAAGGCACGGCCGCGTGGTGTGCAGGGGGAGTCACAGAGTCAGGGGAGCGCAGGGGTCCCCGAGGGTCTCTCCTGGTAAAGGCACGGCCGCGTGGTGTGCAGGGGGAGTCACAGAGTCAGGGGAGCGCAGGGGTCCCCGAGGGTCTCTCCTGGTAAAGGCACGGCCGCGTGGTGTGCAGGGGGAGTCACAGAGTCAGGGGAGCGCAGGGGTCCCCGAGGGTCTCTCCTGGTAAAGGCACGGCCGCGTGGTGTGCAGGGGGAGTCACAGAGTCAGGGGAGCGCAGGGGTCCCCGAGGGTCTCCCCTGGTAAAGGCACGGCCGCGTGGTGTGCAGGGGGAGTCACAGAGTCAGGGGAGCGCAGGGGTCCCCGAGGGTCTCTCCTGGTAAAGGCACGGCCGCGTGGTGTGCAGGGGGAGTCACAGAGTCAGGGGAGCGCAGGGGTCCCCGAGGGTCTCTCCTGGTAAAGGCACGGCCGCGTGGTGTGCAGGGGGAGTCACAGAGTCAGGGGAGCGCAGGGGTCCCCGAGGGTCTCTCCTGGTAAAGGCACGGCCGCGTGGTGTGCAGGGGGAGTCACAGAGTCAGGGGAGCGCAGGGGTCCCCGAGGGTCTCCCCTGGTAAAGGCACGGCCGCGTGGTGTGCAGGGGGAGTCACAGAGTCAGGGGAGCGCAGGTTCCTGGCTGTGTTAAGTCTCTGGTCTTCGCTGGGGATTCCTGGAGGGAGCATCGCATTGGCTCTGGCGTTCCTGTGGGTTCGGGAGACAAAACCAGCAGGGGCCGTTTCTCCTCCTCGTGCTACAGCGGACCCCACCGGACAGGCACTGGTGAACTCAAGCGGACACCTGCAGGGCTGACCTTTGTCCTCCAGGGGCTGGTAGCGCCCCGATATCCACTCTTAACTTCCTACATGGAAAGAGGCGATTGGCGTTAGGATCAGAGGACACGCGCTGACCTTCAGCTCTCCTGAGCTGTGGAGCTGATGCAGAGAGGGAATGTCACTGGGCTTTCTAAACTGGGAAGAAAATCAGGGTTAAGGGTTAAAAATGTACTAGGTAATTATTCAGGTTTTTACATCACTATATATATATATATATATAATTACATTACCAATAAGTACTATAACATTCCCAGAACAAAAGCAAAATATCTTCAGTAGATGAAAAAGATGGACCTGTGTGTTAATATTGCTAGGTCTAATAATAGGTAAGTGGCTGAAGCCCTGCCCATGAAAACAGCGTTTCTGTATTTTTTGGTATAAATATAAGTTTATATACTTTGAATTTAAGTCTGGCAGGGGTGGGGTTAAAATCTCAGCCCTGCTAAATCCATGTGTGGAATGTGGCTGTGGTTTAAGTGATGATGGATTGAGCCCAGCCGGCTGGTTTGAAAGGAGCCAGATCCTGTGCTATTGGGGAGGGTTATGGAAGTGACTGGGAGCAGCTGGGGCTCCTGGCCACTACGCTGGAGAGCGCTGCTTGGGTGCGGGGGTTTGGTTTGTGTCTTGTTTTGTCTGTTTGAATCCTGTTTTTTTTATTTTTTAATGCAAGTGCCCAGCCGCGCTGGACTGCAGTCTTCCGCCTCAGCGTCTGCTAATTCAGCCTTGACCGCAACGTTAGCCTTCCACAAGGTGGTTTAAATGTGTTTCTTTCAAAACTGCAAGTTTAGACCGCTGTCATTAAAGTGCCAGCGAAACAATTCCAGCAATCTCACCTGTTTTGCCCTTCCTTTAAATGCCAGTTTCTTTGTGGATCGCAGATTCTTTACAAAAATGCAAGGATTGTCTCACATGGCCGTCACTGCTCCTTGTGCGGGGTGTGTCTGGTATGAAACTGACCCAGCCTTCTCTAAATATTTACCAACCAACACAGATCCAGATAGAAGCAAGACTGCTCACTCACAACCGCCTTCAAATACCACATACCTACAGAGAAAGAGAGGCTCTTATACTCTCTGAACAGCCTCCCTCTGTGCTGGAGGAGCAGAGAAAGAGAAAGAGAGGCTCTTATACTCTCTGAACAGCCTCCCTCTGTGCTGGAGGATGAGAGAAAGAGAGGCTCTTATACTCTCTGAACAGCCTCCCTCTGTGCTGGAGGAGCAGAGAAAGGGAAAGGGAGGCTCTTATACTCTCTGAACAGCCTCCCTCTGTGCTGGAGGAGCAGAGAAAGAGAAAGAGAGGCTCTTCTACTCTCTGAACAGCCTCCCTCTGTGCTGGAGGAGCAGAGAAAGAGAAAGAGAGGCTCTTATACTCTCTGAACAGCCTCCCTCTGTGCTAGAGGAGGAGAGAAAGAGAAAGAGAGGCTCTTCTACTCTCTGAACAGCCTCCCTCTGTGCTGGAGGAGTAGAGATAGAGAAAGAGAGGCTCTTCTACTCTCTGAACAGTCTCCCTCTGTGCTGGAGGAGGAGAGAAAGAGAAAGAGAGGCTCTTATACTCTCTGAACAGCCTCCCTCTGTGCTGGAGGAGGAGAGAAAGAGAAAGAGAGGCTCTTATACTCTCTGAACAGCCTCCCTCTGTGCTAGAGGAGCAGAGAAAGAGAAAGAGAGGCTCTTCTACTCTCTGAACAGCCTCCCTCTGTGCTGGAGGAGTAGAGATAGAGAAAGAGAGGCTCTTATACTCTCTGAACAGCCTCCCTCTGTGCTGGAGGAGGAGAGAAAGAGAAAGAGAGGCTCTTCTACTCTCTGAACAGTCTCCCTCTGTGCTGGAGGAGTACAGATAGAGAAAGAGAGGCTCTTATACTCTCTGAACAGGCTCCCTCTGTGCTGGAGGAGCAGAGAAAGAGAAAGAGAGGCTCTTCTACTCTCTGAACAGCCTCCCTCTGTGCTGGAGGAGCAGAGAAAGAGAAAGAGAGGCTCTTATACTCTCTGAACAGCCTCCCTCTGTGCTAGAGGAGCAGAGAAAGAGAAAGGGGGGCTTGACTTAAGTTTGAAACACATCATAGCAACTGCATATTTTTGAGATAATGAAAGAAAAACAATTGTGGGGAAGTCAAAACACCTGTTTTTCAAGTCTGAAATGTAACAGTTAGACAACAGACAAGCTGCATTAGCAGGTATTTCAGCATACCTCGTCTTGTTAAAATTTCTCACAGTAAAAGCATAGCAAAGTGTAATTAAGCAGTGAGAGGTATCGTAAATCATATTAAAAAACAAACCAGGGTAAACTAACCCTTAGAAAAGTGTCCCACAGTAAAAACAAAGTGGAATAAAGCACGTGGAGGTATGGTGAAGCATATTAATAATATCTTTATATAGCTCCTTTCATAGTGGACCTCCATCACAAAGTGCTTTACAGAGGTAGGCTGTGAACTGTGCATTATATGCAGAGTCACTTCCAATAGGACATGGATTTAACATCTCATCCGCAGGATGGAGCACAAGGAGGTGAAGTGACTTGCTCAGGGTCACACACAGCGAGTCAGTCAGTGGCAGAGGTGGGATTTGAACCGGTGACCTGCTGGACTTTAACCACTGGACCGCACTGCCTCCATGGTGAACTACACTATGGTACAGGAAATGCATAACAAAAAAACCAAGACACTCCTGTTAATATCACCGCCCGCTTAGTCCCATTCACTGCCGTTATATTCTGGGAGCATTAACAGGAGTGATACAAGGCGGGTCTAACTGGAACGCTTTGGGTTCTATTGACGCCCGATTGACAATGCTATGGCGGGTGTTTCTATTATTCTGGCCAGCTCCCTGCTAGTGATTGATGGATGGTGTTTGCTCAGCGCTGGTATACACGGTGTGACAGAGGCACAGTAAAGAAACACAGTATCCTCCTCGCTCCAGTGCCATACCCAACGAGACAAGGTCAAAGTCTCACACTGCTAGCAACAGAAATACACAGCAAGCCTCGTCTCCAAATCGCTTACTCCAGGCTTTAACAAACTCCTGTCCTTATGAAAGGAGAAAAGAAATCCTGTTAGTGTTGTGAAATGAGACACAAAACACCCTGAGAGTGCTGAAGAGAACTTGAAAGATATTTCAGAGGGCTGGATCGCATCAATATCAGGGTCTAGTGCTATATAGTATAAAGACATTTCAGAGGGCTGGATCACATCAATATCAGGGTCTAGTGCTGTATATTATAAAGACATTTCAGAGGGCTGGATCGCATCGATATCAGGGTCTAGTGCTATATATTATAAAGACATTTCAGAGGGCTGGATCACATCAATATCAGGGTCTAGTGCTGTATATTATAAAGACATTTCAGAGGGCTGGATCGCATCAATATCAGGGTCTAGTGCTATATATTATAAAGACATTTCAGAGGGCTGGATCGCATCAATATCAGGGTCTAGCGCTGTATATTATAAAGACATTTCAGAGGGCTGGATCGCATCAATATCAGGGTCTAGTGCTGTATATTATAAAGACATTTCAGAGGGCTGGATCGCATCAATATCAGGGTCTAGTGCTGTATATTATAAAGACATTTCAGAGGGCTGGATCGCATCAATATCAGGGTCTAGTGCTATATATTATAAAGACATTTCAGAGGGCTGGATCGCATCAATATCAGGGTCTAGCACTGTATATTATAAAGACATTTCAGAGGGCTGGATCGCATCGATATCAGGGTCTAGTGCTGTATATTATAAAGACATTTCAGAGAGCTGGATCGCATCAATATCAGGGTCTAGCGCTATATATTATAAAGACATTTCAGAGGGCTGGATCACATCAATATCAGGATCTAGTGCTATATAGTATAAAGACATTTCAGAGGGCTGGATCACATCAATATCAGGATCTAGTGCTATATAGTATAAAGGCATTTCAGAGGGCTGGATCTCATCAATATCAGGGTCTAGTGCTATATAGTATAAAGGCATTTCAGAGGGCTGGATCTCATCAATATCAGGGTCTAGTGCTATATAGTATAAAGACATTTCAGAGGGCTGGATCTCATCAATATCAGGGTCTAGTGCTATATAGTATAAAGACATTTCAGAGGGCTGGATCACATCAATATCAGGGTCTAGTGCTATATAGTATAAAGGCATTTCAGAGGGCTGGATCGCATCAATATCAGGGTCTAGTGCTGTATATTATAAAGACATTTCAGAGGGCTGGATCGCATCAATATCAGGGTCTAGTGCTATATATTATAAAGACATTTCAGAGGGCTGGATCGCATCAATATCAGGGTCTAGCACTGTATATTATAAAGACATTTCAGAGGGCTGGATCGCATCGATATCAGGGTCTAGTGCTGTATATTATAAAGACATTTCAGAGAGCTGGATCGCATCAATATCAGGGTCTAGCGCTATATATTATAAAGACATTTCAGAGGGCTGGATCACATCAATATCAGGATCTAGTGCTATATAGTATAAAGACATTTCAGAGGGCTGGATCACATCAATATCAGGATCTAGTGCTATATAGTATAAAGGCATTTCAGAGGGCTGGATCTCATCAATATCAGGGTCTAGTGCTATATAGTATAAAGGCATTTCAGAGGGCTGGATCTCATCAATATCAGGGTCTAGTGCTATATAGTATAAAGACATTTCAGAGGGCTGGATCACATCAATATCAGGGTCTAGTGCTGTATATTATAAAGACATTTCAGAGGGCTGGATCTCATCAATATCAGGGTCTAGTGCTGTATATTATAAAGACATTTCAGAGGGCTGGATCGCATCAATATCAGGGTTTATTTATATAGTTTATACTTTTACCTGAGTGATTTGACCCAGTATTTGATTCCATATCCATCTAGCTGGGTATTTTAACATATTAACGTGATATGAGAAATGTGTGACTTTTTAAAAGACACAGTTTTTCTCACTTTGCAAACTGTAAATCTGTGATTCTCGCAAGCAAGAAAGCACGGGACAAGCTGAGAACAGTTCCTCGATTGCCCGTTACAAGACATCCCTCTCCTGACGAGCCTCGTGAAATGCGTACAGCGTGTCGTCAAATCTGCTACAAAAATACTGAAGGTGCATGAAGAATGACGACTCGCTTTAATAATCAAGAGAATTTATTTACTTCATTAAAAAAAAAACAAAAAAAAAACGTGTACATATCAAAAAATAATAATAAATCAGGCAATATGGGTGCTTATTTCATAAAAATAAAGTCGATCTAAAAACAAAAAATAATTTTTCATTTGAAACGGCTAAAGTGCAAAGGAGTATTTGTATAACTAGATAACGATCACACTAGCGCTTACAGCTAAAACATGCGCAGATCCAAATCATTAATATCTGTGGAGAGCAAGCACACCAAAAATGACTCTTCCAGCATTTACAAACGATCTGCACCGGTGCAAAACAGTCTAGATTTACAGTTTAAACTCCTACTCAGTAGACGCATGGTCTGTGTTCAAGCATAACTCTTCAATACAACATGACAGTGAACATCTTCATATGTACATTTGCATCACAGTGCTGTGCAACAGCATGACAATGTGCAACAGAAAAAAAAAAAATCATAAAATACTAGAATAGATTTTCTATTTTTTGAAACAGCCCCGTAAATAAACACACGGCCCCTTGCAGCTTGTGGATTAGCACGTGGGCCGTTTGCGCGGGTATACTGCACTGCCTTCTTCCTTATCACTTCTTGTGCTGTAGGTAAACTCCACTCTGAGTCAGGGTGAGCGTGACCTGCAGAACAGGAAGTGGTAAAAAAATCACCAGGAAACTTCAATCTCCAGCCTTCTAGACTGTTTCAATAATAATAATAATAATAATAATAATAATAATAATAATAATACAAAATAAAAATGGTGCGCCTCGTTCTTTTAACTTGTTAAGGACAGTTATGGGCAAAAGTTTTGTATCACCCTATAGAATTAACTAATTTTGCTTCATGAAGTCCAATGAAACCTGCTGAATTACGTTAACATATTGAATTGACAAATTGAAAAATGTGCCATTTCAAAATCTAACATGAAATACTGTACTACTATTATGGCTTCCGGTAGACTTTTGCAGTTTCTTTGATTGCTTGATTTAAAGTATATTGATATAGTAAACTCTTAACTACACAGGGATCCTGAGATGCAGGTTGATATATGTGGAACACATGGACGATTTAGCATTTAAAACAGAAAGCCTACAATTTGAAAAGGAGCCACACACATAATGAACAACTCTTGAGTTATAAAACATAGACACTCTGTGGTCAACATCAGGGCAATTCTAGACAAGCATTGTACAGTGATTAACTGGATCCTGCAAGTCGTACATTCCTTTCATCAATACATGCGCTTGTCTGCTGGCCAGCTCATTTCACAATCACCCTTTATTTGTGTGCAGTATTATTGGGGCGCTCTTAAAGGAAAGCGTTTGAAAGCATCGCTCAGCTGTGGACAGTGTGGTCTTCAGTTTTGTGTGCCGAGAGTTTTCAGTTCATTCAGTCCTGGCTGTGAAGGCAGCTCACGGTCTCTCTGGTCAGTTCCAGCATGGTGTGATGGCGTCCCTCTGTCCACTGGTCACTCATCATCGTCTCGGTGTCCGTTCACCAGTCCAGCCTCCCAGCGCTGCAGCAGAGCGATCTTCTGCCCAGGTGTACGGGAGCTTCTGTGAGTCTAAATAAAGAAAACATACACACGGTCAAAACACAGCAGTTATTGTGTCTGGCGTCGACCACAGAACAATCAAGACACCAGAGAGTGCTTTCACTGTTCAAGGATAAACCGGGAGGTGCTTTCACTGTTCAAGGTTCATTTCAAAATGTTTTTAAAAATGCTATCAGTTTTTCGTTGTGGAAAACTACAAAGCAGTGTGTAATTCAATATGTCAACGGAACATTATTCAGCAGGTTTCGTTCGACTTTATGAAGCAGAATTAGTTCATTCTATAGGGTGAAACCTTTAGCCAAAGTAATTTAATAGCGGGTTTATGAAGTCTGGAAACTGCAGACGGTGGATTTAATAGCGAAGGTGGCTTTTACATGCGAGCTGGTAAGTTCACTGCCATTTATATTTCTGTACAAAAACAGACATATGTAAAATTCGATAAGATAACTCAACCAGAGAACACATTGAAAGCATTGTAATCGAGATTTATCACCTGATTGGAGACTTTGAAAGCCGTGTTTCCGTTGTTTCGTTTTACATAGCTTGTCGGTTCAGATTACTTATTATCTAATGCAAATACTCATAAAAAAAAAAAAACCCTGCTATAAATCAGATGTAATAAAATGAACACAGCGGCTGGTAAAACAGCGAATCATAATTAACCCTTTGAAGCTGCCTTTTCAGAGTACAAGCTTAGCAAAGCGTTTTGAAGTTATTGCTTCGATAAGAACATGTCTTCACTTTCCAGACGGGTTTCCTCAGGTCCTGGTTTCTGTTCCGTCTTATTGGCTACAGTTCAGTCTGCCAACTCCTTATACGATATTAAAGACTTCAGTTAACTCCCGCCTACATTCTAAATAAATCCACTTCCTTCAATCTTCATAGTCAATCCTTTAATCCCATTGGGATCCCATTCTAATCCCAGTGTGTCACTCTGATAGAAGCCCCAGCTAGCAGAGCCATCAGCAGAGCGCAGCATCACCAGCAATGCAAACACAATGGAGCCACACAGCACCGTGATCCCCACAGCACACTGCCTGCCTGCCTGGTACACTGCAGCGGATCACCAGCAGGGTGGACTGTGTGATCCTATTGCCATGTATAGGTCAAGGTGTCAATACATAGTTTTAACAGCGTTTTTAGTCAAACACATTTGTGTTTGTGAGGGAGGTCATTTGCATCGAACTGAACGAGGCACTTCGAAGCCAACCAGCTGCAGACATTTTTGTTTTTAAATAACCAAAGAAGGACGAGTTTGCATTTATTTAGCATTCAAATGTAACCTTTTTTTTGTGTATTTAGCCCTCGTTTCACCCTGTAAAAAAAACATTGAAAAGACACAAAGTGTTAAAGCATAGGGAAGCATTGTAAAGCACAGAGAGGTCTGGTAAAGCATAGGGAAGCATTGTAAAGCACAGAGAGGTCTGGTAAAGCATAGGGAAGCATTGTAAAGCACAGAGAGGTCTGGTAAAGCATAGGGAAGCATTGTAAAGCACAGAGAGGTCTGGTAAAGCATAGGGAAGCATTGTAAAGCACCCAGAGGTCTGGTAAAGCATAGGGAAGCATTGTAAAGCACAGAGAGGTCTGGTAAAGCATAGGGAAGCATTGTAAAGCACAGAGAGGTCTGGTAAAGCATAGGGAAGCATTGTAAAGCACAGAGAGGTCTGGTAAAGCACAGGGAAGCATTGTAAAGCACAGAGAGGTCTGGTAAAGCATAGGGAAGCATTGTAAAGCACAGAGAGGAATAGTAAAGCATAGGGAAGCATTGTAAAGCACAGAGAGGTCTGGTAAAGCATAGGGAAGCATTGTAAAGCGCAGAGAGGTCTGGTAAAGCACATGGAAGCATTGTAAAGCACTGAGAGGTCTGGTAAAGCACATTAAATACATAACAAACCAGAATAAACTATAGTAAATTAATAGTGTAACCATGGCAGAAAGAATGAGCAAACTGCAGAATTACCGCAGAATGGCCGCAGTAAATGTACTGCATAAGGGTGTGCTTTTTAGTGTATAAATACTTTTTAACAAGCTGTACAGTTTTACTTGTCTTGTTGGTGGGGTCGGGTAGCTGCATGCTGACCTTTGCCTCGTCGTGTTTGATCATAATCTTCAGGTTTGAACAATACCAGCGACTGAACGACTCATCTGATGAACAGGAGCCACGACGCTGTTGTTGTTAAGAGCGATTGTTATAGGGGCGTTTTTCCATTTGAGTTTTAAAAGAATTTGCACCTTTTTTACTCATAGATCCTAAAAGATATCATTACAGAACACTTTTGTCATTCAATCCAAGGAACAGAAAAGCCTTTTTTATTGTTAATTCCTGCAGTACCAAAATACCCTGAGCTGCTTAACAAAGGACAGAAACAAAGGACACGGCGATGAGGGAGAATTTCCAGTATTCTGTAAAAAAAAAAAGCGATTACGTGTTCTACATTCGTGCTAGCTGTGTAACAGGACTATCGTCACATCACGCTGTGTAAGGCAGTGTTGCAACGAAAGTATCATTTTATCGCAGGACAAATCACATCGCGTCCGGTATGAACTGACCTTTAGGCTTGGAAACTTAAATACTGCACATAAGAACATAAGAACAAGTTTACAAACGAGAGGAGGCCATTCGGCCCATCTTTGCTCGTTTGGTTGTTAGTAGCTTATTGATCCCAGAATCTCATCAAGCAGCTTCTTGAAGGATCCCGGGGTGTCAGCTTCAACAACATTACTGGGGAGTTGGTTCCAGACCCTCACGATTCTCTGTGTAAAAAAGTGCCTCCTATTTTTTTGTTTGCACTGGTTTCCAAAATGCATGTGCCAGACCTACAGAGCTAGTGGAAGCACACTACACACTGTATCAATATTGTGTCAGCAGCAATCACTTTAACAGAGTGCAGAAAGCGTGCTGGAAGGAGGATGGGCTCCACTGCCCTACAGTCCCCCTGTTGCATCACCATTACCTCGGACTGGTCACTGGGTTTTGTGGTGGTCTGTCGAGGGGGCCAGGTCACGTCCAGTTTCCCTTGAGCCAGGCGTTCTGTAATTCAAAAAGCCGGAGAGGTGGTTACACAGTGTCGGAAAATAGAAATACATATGGAGATTTAGAAAGCTGGAGGGTGACGTCCCGAACTGAGCCGTGTAATTAAACCAGCCCAGCTCTAGCCCCGAATAGACGTCCGGACATATAAATCCCATGTCCAGCCGTGTAATACACAATCCTAAAATTATTTTTCAGGTGCTCACACAACACCGTGACGCCCTTTCCCGAGTGACGCATTCGTTTTTGAGCCGGTACTGAAACCTCATGAACCCTGTTGATTGTTCACCGGGTCGCAGGGACTTTTGCTACTCAGTACGATCATTTTTTAACTTCCTCTGTGCTTCTGACCAGCAGCTTCAACTCAGAGATTTCCAAGCTAAGGAAAACCCCAGCCAATGAAAAGGGGTGTCAATCATATCTGGCGCTTTCCTATAGGTGGCTTTGGATCTCTCCGCCCCACTCAATCACTGTGACAGTCAGTAATCACTCTGTAACAGGGGTGGGGTATACGCTGACAGACAGGAGAGAGACTGGAGATTGTGGTTAACACACCACACAGACTCAAAGGTTGCATTTACATATATTTACAATAATGCAAAACACAATGAACAAAACCAAAAGATGGGCCTACAGGTGGCTGAGCGCTCCCGCCACTTCAAGGAAGGTCCAGGAACCTTTAAATAAACTCTGAGTGGGATTCCCTTAACCAGATCCCTATCTCACATCTATACTGAAAGTGGCGAAGCCTGCTGTGTTTTTAAAAGAAGCAGCTGGTAATTGAAGAAGTTCCTAATGCTCTTTCCATTGCATCAAAGAGGACTGACTGAACCAGACAGGAGATGGGAGTCATGTGACTTAGCTTGCCTGTCATGTGATTTCATGCTTGACCACACCACAAGATTATTTATTTAATTTATTTATTTTTTGCTGTAGTTCTTCCTAACACATGCTTTCTTGAAACTGGAGCAGAGACAGTTGAGGATATCCTCTGTAAAGAAAGAGAGACTCTTTGTAACACAAAGAGAGAATTTGGGGGACTCTTAATTCGTGCTCACCAACACGGAGGTCTGCAGTATAGCGCCACTGTGAACTCAAGCAGTTCTACTTCAGTTTAAAACTTTTAAAAGACAGTAAATAATTATATTTTAGTAAACGGCAAAAGTCTTGTAAGACCTGTAGTCGAAACGCTTATCAACGTTTATCAATTTATCACATGAACTGTTCCTGATACAGAAAGTAGACAATTATAAAGGAGGCTGTGTGGCCCAGTGGTTAAAGAAAAGGGCTTGTAAAAGGGCCACCTCAGCCACTGACTCATTGTGTGACCCTGAGCAAGTCGCTTCACCTCCTTGTGCTCCGTCTTTCGGGTGAGACGTAGTTGTAAGTGACTCTGCAGCTGATGCAACCTCCACTGCACACTGACCTTGGCTTCTTGTTTGCCAGGCAGTTATCTAGCAGCAGTGTTAACCCTTTCAGTCCTGAATTATTTTTGTCGAGCTGAAGGATAAGCGCTTACATTTAGTTCTACGCGACCTCGGACTGGGCGCTAGGAGTCCCACGAGGTTAACCTGCGTCACTAAAGATAAGGCTGGACTTTGAGGTCTGAATGGGTTAAATTAATCACGTGTTAAATCTATGTGAATAGGCATTGTATAACTCCAGGTACTACCCCCTGTTTGAAACCAACATGGGTGTCAATATACAACTAAATGCGCACACTCCCATCGCTGTATTGTGCATGGAGAGCTTACTTTTCAAGCTTGTGGTAAGTGTAAAGGACGGGGGTCTTTGAGATGGGAGTTTCGCTGACAACGGGCAGCAATTAAACGTTTGCAATGGAAGATGTTTCACTTGTAACGGAACTGCCATATAAATATATATATATATATATATATATATATATATATATATATATATATATATATATATATATATATATATATATATATAAGCATCTGTAATCGATTCACGTCTCCCTTGCTTCCTAGAGAGAGATCTTTTTCTTGCACAACGAAAGCTAAGCCGTCACAGCCCCGGATTAAGAAGATGAAATCAGCCAGAAAAAAAGCTCTTGGCATTCAGCTCCTGGGGATCAGCTTTCAGAGAGACAAAAGAGAGGCGCGCTGGCCTTGATCTGCTGAATGCAGTATAAACTGCTTGACATTAGAGGTGGAATCGGGTGACGGCTTGTGCTGGGAACAGCCACTCCCCTTTGCGTCAGTCCCCTGAGAAAACGATGCGCCAGCGATATAATCCTTTTATAGATCTGTGTAGGTTCAGCTGTGTAAAAAGCAACCTCCTAGCTCATTTACATATTGTTTAGTATCACTTTGGAGAAGTTTCTATTCTGGCTGTCATCACATCCCGGATACTTTTTCAGCAGCTTAAAGCACAGCTACGGTCTCAACAGAGTGCTCAAACCATTAACCCTTTGCTGCCCACAGTCCAATATATGGAGAAAATAGGCATTAAATAGGTGTGGGGACATACCCTGGGCAGTGAAGGGTTAACCTGGCTTTTTTTTTGGGGGGGGGGGGGTCTACAAACCTGTAACGCAGCAGGATTCTAGGAGGAAAAGCTTCGAGACCCAGCTATCACCAAGGCTAAACTTTAGAGGAATCTAAACCTGACCGTCAGAAAAGCAGGGTTTGAAATATCCGCCCGTTTCACCAGACTGAAGCCTAAACAAAAACATTTGAACAACTCATTCAGACCCGCACAGTACTAATAGAATAGCCGGATGCAGGCTGCAGTTTAAATCAACGTGTGTCATTTCATTTGGTTTGTTTTGTAGGGAGCTGTTAGGGTTAACGGTAACCTAGCAACCACCAAGAGTGACGGTCAGTGGGTTTTTATGACATGATTCCATTTTCTAAGATTTTTAGCCGAGTTATTAAGCAACACTTGACTAAATTAATTTCGCTTCAATCCAATGTTAAAAGCAGTTGAAAATCTATAGGCAATAAAATGTGCCTTGGGCTAGTATTAGTCATTCACAATGCTAGTAGTGAGTTTACAGTACACAGGCAATGCCTGCTAACAAACAGGCATGAAAATGATTTATATCTGGAGGGCACGCTGTACCGCTCTGGCTGAACGTTTTGCATTATTCTATAGAATGAACCATTCTTGCTTCATTAAGTCGAATAAAACCTGAGAAATTAAAAACTGCGACATTTCAAAATCTAACATGAAATACTGTACTACTATTATGGCTTCCTTCTGATTACATGATGTTAAATAAAATATCTAAATTATGTTCATATATTTATGTATTTTTTTATCTGTGTCTTTGATCCTAACGTAATGCAAAACGTTTGACCATAGCTGGGGCAGCAGTGTGGAGTAGTGGTCAGGGCTCTGGACTCTTGACCGGAGGGTTGTGGGTTCAATCCCAGGTGGGGGACACTGCTGCTGTACCCTTGAGCAAGGTGCTTTACCTAGATTGCTCCAGTAAAAACCCAACTGTATAAATGGGTAATTGTATGTAGAAATAATGTGATATCTTGTAACAATTGTAAGTCGCCCTGGATAAGGGCGTCTGCTAAGAAATAAATAATAATAATAGCTGTACATTCTTCTTCTTCTTCTTCTTCTTCTTATCCTTCAAGTCCTGCATCATAAACACAATATTGCCCTTTGACAGAGAAAGAATGAATCTTGGTTATAAATCTCCCTCCCGACCTGTGAGGGCGCTGTGTAAAAGGAACAGAGTGCCCCGGACTGGATGGTCTGAAAATTCAGAAAAGTCAGCCATCTAGAAAGGGGGCGGAGCCACGGTACACCAAGGCACCGCCCCAGAATGGAAGCGACGTGGCAACCGCGGATTGGATGAGAAACAATTGCACTCGCTAACCAAGGGGGAGTGGCTGACGGTACAAAAGGGGGCGTGGCTGAGCGATCTGTCCCTTTGTTAAGGTTGCGAGCGAACCGCTGAAGGAGAATCAAAAACGGACAGTGAGTGTTTAGTGTGTGTTTATTTTATCATGTCTAATGATATACTTGTTTGTTTATTAGACGGCTAACACGTACCGGGAGCTTGAGGCGAGCACCAGCCCGGACAACACTTCACCACTGTGCACTAATAAATTATATTTCACCGATTGCACGTTCGCACTAACTCTGGACTTGTGATCTCGTGTGTGTGTCTGTGTGTGTGTGTGTGTTATACAGTTTCGGGACTGTAACCCGTTGTTTGGAACAGTGCGTGTATTGCCTGGCATTAGTATTTGTGATCACCAGACCGGGATTACAAAATAAAGATCCGTTTGGATCATGAACTTGTGTTGTCTGTCTTGTGTTACGTATCACATCACCTCTACACCTGCGCACTGCAAACCACTTTCCCACATGGTTGTCTGTTCTTTCAGATTGCTCGGTGGTTCAGATAGTCAGTGAGGTGCGGCCATGCACTCTGATGCACCTCATTTCTCTGCTGGCATTGCAGTGTGATAATATATATATATATATATATATATATATATATATATATATATATATATATATATATATATATAGTGTTGTTATTCAGTTTAATAATCCCCAGGAGGTGAGCTGGTGTGGGTAGAGGAGCCCTTTTTTTACTGTAGTTTGCAAACTGGAATGAACTTGATAATAACTCGAAGAGTATCGAATATCCACAGCAGCATTAAGAACGAATTGCACAGGAAATTGCTTATAAATTATGGATGTAATCAGTCATGTAGAAATGAATAACATCTTAGCCTATAAAAAAAAAGCGCTTCATCTATTTTAGCATGTTTCAATCGCGGACAAAGTGCTAAAAAATAAATTAGTATTAATTTCTTAGCAGACGCCCTTATCCAGGGCGACTTACAATTATATCATATGTAATATTTTTTACATACAATTACCCATTTATACAGTTGGGTTTTTACTGGAGCAATCTAGGTAAAGTACCTTGCTCAAGGGTACAGCAGCAGTGTCCCCCACCTGGGATTGAACCCACGACCCTCCGGTCAAGAGTCCAGAGCCCTAACCACTACTCCACACTGCTAGGGTTACATGGCGGTGTCTGTGAATCTGTCCGCGTTTTTATCTGCATGTCGCACTGAGAGGTGATTCCACGTACTGTAAAAGCATTTTCATTTACCATGATTCCAGCTTGCTTGCTGAATCACACCTAGATCTTAAATATCCACGTTACATGAAACTGTGCACTGCGTCGCACTGACAGCGCTAACGCTGGATTTCCAGCCGCGGAGATGGATGTTTCTGACGTGCTTGTTTGAACGAAGGAAAAAAAACACAGAACTGAACAATTCCATAATCTCACTGCAGGTCTCTCAAGGGGTCTGTTTCTTATAAACTGCCCATATTTGCTTCTGGGGTAAATCTCAAATACCAGGGCTAACTTGAACTTCACAGCGATTTGAACCCGTGTCCTTCCACAGCTGCACAAGAGCGATGGAACTGTAACTATCCAAAGCGTTGAATGAAGTGTTAAATTAAGCTGGTAAAGTACCGACATTCTAAACTGCTTACTTAAATCCAACTGAAAACAAATCCCGGGCTTTTGATTTAAAAAAAATAACATTTAACTAAGTCGTGATCAGGCGTGATTGTTAGTATTGGCTGTCTCTCTGTTTCCTTCAGGTGTGCAATGACTTTAACCCTTTCAGTCCCGCGTTATTTGTCGAAAATGAAGTTATAGAATTCAAAAGAAACTATTTTACTGAGTATATACGAGAACAGGTTAAGGGATAAGGTTAATCAAACTGATTCAGATTGCTGTGTGGTGCCCAGCCTTAACAGAGAACACCCAGAGCAGCAGAATTCACGAAATAGCCTTAATGATTAATGGGACAGCCAGTATCAGGGGCAGAACGATGACTTATATATTTACTATTTATCAATGTTCTGAAATGTCATTTATTTTTGAATGGATTGAGACCACAACCACACTACCCTCCATCTGGAACCGCATGATGTTTTGCCTCAGTTCAGCTGAATACAATTAAAATACTGACATTACCAGTCTGCTTCTAATACAGCCTTTAGACACCCCAGATACAGTATTCATAAGCACTCTGGTGTGCAGGACAGCTTTGCTCTGATTATATTTGTAATGCAAATGAAAGTCATGCACAGGCACAGGCAGTTTCCTCAATGTGAAGATAGTGTGCTAGAATCAACGCTGGGGCTGCGCCTTGTTAAGCTGCCTTCTGTCCTTAACCATGGTGAAAAACACACACAGGTCAGATCCAGTGTAATTTTATACGCATTTACACTATACACATATATTCATAAAAAACATGACTGTAACAGGGCTAAAAAAAAAAATGGCTTTGCAGATTTAATGACCAATATGTAAAAGTGTAAAGGTTAGTTAAGTAGATCATTGAAATGCTGCATTAAGGGCAGCAGTGTGGAGTAGTGGTTAGGACTCTGGACTCCTGACTGGAGGGTCGTGGGTTCAATCCCAGGTGGGGGACACTGCTGCTGTACCCTTGAGCAAGGTACTTTACCTAGATTGCTCCAGTAAAAACCCAACTGCATAAATGGGTAATTGTATGTAAAAATAATGTGATATCTTGTAACAATTGCAAGTCGCCCTGGATAAGGGCGTCTGCTAAGAAATAAATAATAATAATAGCTATATTAAAATGACTGTGTATCTAAAGTCAGTATCAGTGTAAGTATTACCTGAGAAGTAAGAAGGATGTGAACACTTTCTTACACAGAGTTAGAAATACATGGAACAGCCCACCAGGTACAAACACCAGGATCATTAATAAACGGATTAGACTCTGTCCTGTTGTCTTAGACCGCTCTATAGGGGAATGGTGCGTTTGGAAGAGCCTTGATGGGAACTTTTCTTAACTTCCTCATAATATATAAACTGCCAACTGGCTTTTAACAACTAGCCACTAATGAAAGAGGCTACTGGAACATAAAATATAGCAAGCATGCTTATCTGAAAGAAATGAAAACATGGGGAATCGCTGAAGGGCATTTATACAGAGAAATATAATCGTACAATTTCTGTCAGCATGAGCCAAATGAATTATTGAATGGTGAAATACAGTACTGACCACTGCAGTGCACACTGCAGCATGTTAGAGAGGTAATTATAAATGCAATGCTACCGGAATACTTATTAAAGCAGTTTTATATTTATATTCTATACACTTGACAAAGTTTCGATTAGAAGACACTGAGAAAGATCATGGCTAGTCAAAAGGCTTGCCATTGAAATGATTCCGTTAGCATTTCCAATGGTATTTCACTGACCTGATGGAGTGGGGGAGCTTCTTGAAACGTGTCCTCCGTTGGTGCTTGCAATCCTGGGTTTGCCGCTCTCCTGGTTCCCCTCATTCCCATACAGGCTGTACCTCTGCCTGTGCAGCTCCTGCTCCCTCTGCCTGGCTGCCAGGATGTCCTGCTCCACCAGCGTCTGGGGCTCCCTGGATGCGCGAAGCTTGAAAAAGGGGTTCTCCGTGGGTGAGGCGTCTCCGTTTACAGCCGGCCCTTTGTCGGATGCATTCCCCCTGGAGAACATGTTTTCAGAATCCAGGATGATGACCTTCTCCCCTTGAGAGGAATTGATAGCCCGGGTGGGTGGGGGGACCGGCTGGGGAGAATAAGACGGTGTGGCAGCATGAAGCTGGAATGTGTTCTCCAAGATGATGACGTTGGGGCCTTCAGCCAAAGATGGGCCTCTGGGGGCCTCTGAGACGTTGGAAGACCTTGAAGAGTTTGAGGAGCTCCAGGAGGAAGCGTTTGAACCTTCAGCCGAGGGATTCTGGGCCAGCGTCTCTAAGCTTTTTCTCCTTTCTCGCACGCTTTGCCCTGGGCTGGCGTTCAGAAAGTCAGTGGATGCAGACAGCTTCTTAGACACAGGATGCTCCGGCTCTTGGAACTGCTCAAAGAGAAGCTTCTTCTCCTGGAGTTCCTGCCATGCCCCCCGGTCGTAGACCCCCAGGACCTTCCCCAGCTGCACAAGGTCTTCCTCCCTCTTGGTTTCCAGCTGGATCTGCTTCTTCATCTGCAGCCCGGCGAACTGCCTGTCCTTTCCCTTGCTGGAGTTCATCGGCAAGGGCTTGGACAAAATAGGCTTCCTGATTGGGATCTCCACGTACTCCTCAGACACACACGGTCTGGAGATCCCCCTGGCCCTTCTCAGGCTGTCCTCCCGCTTCTGGGCCAGACGGATGCCCCTCTCAATGGGAGTCTCGTTGGCAGGAGGAGGGTCCAAGGTGCCTTCAAGTTCCAGCGTGCTGCCGGGGGAGAAATCGGCAGACACCCCGCTGTCACTCATGTTGTCGGAGGCGCTGTCTCCGTTTTCCACTTCCATTCTGCTTCTGCTGGGTTGATTAGGAGCCTCAGCAGCCTCCTCTCGCGTGTCTGGAAGAAGCAGACTGTCTCCTGGGCGCTGTGATCCCAGCCTCATATCCTTCTCTGTCTCAGCGTCTCCCTCCCAGGCTGCTCCCTGCTTAGCTCCACCTGCTAATCCACCTTCCTGTAGCCCTTCCCCCTCTCCACTCTCCAGCACGCTGAGCTCCCCGAGGGAACTCTCATTGGCCAGCTCCGGGACAACTGTTGCTAGGGGTGGCGGCTCTGCAGGCACCTGTTCCTTGTGCTCCTGCTGCAAAGCTGAGTGGGGAAGGAGCGCCCTCTTGTGGTCTTCCTGAGGTACTGCACCGTGTCCGGAGTCTCGCAGAGCACCCAGTTTGGCTGGAGGTGTAGCTTCAGGAAGAGGGCCGAGCTGAGTTTCTTTTACATCTTTACATGAAATTCTGGTGAGTTCCAAATCCGCTGTGATGCTGTCCAGGCTATGATCAGCCTGCCCGAGAATGGGATTTGAGAGATTCTCAATCTGGTTTCCTTCTGCTTTATCTGTTTTCAAACACCCCTCAACAGATCTTCCTTTGTCTTCTAAGTTCTTCCCTTCCAACACGGCGGTTGACCCCTCACTCATTTCCAAACCCATTTTGGGAAGGTCATTAAGGGGAACCCTGTTTCCAGTGGCTGGTGTTTCCCCTGGAACCGGAATGCCTGGTGCACCATCACCCTTGCTGTCATCTGGGCTATGGCTTCGAGGCTCACTAGCGCCCTCCTGTGAGCAGGTTGGGTTCTGGCAGCCTGTGCTAGCAGGTAGACAGCGTTGCGGAGTGATGCTCACGCAATCCTCTAAAGATCCTTCTGGAAGTTTCACCTCCGGAGATTCTGGGGAAAGGGTATTGTCAGGTGACCCGTCTTGGTCAGGGCAGCCGGGCCAGCCTTCTTCAGCTGTGCAAGTTGAAAAAGCCACGTTCATTTCGCTGCGCTCTTTGTCTGAACCGCTGTCCTCTTCTGCTTTGACAGAACTCTGGGTGTGCTGGGTTGCCATGGCGTTGGTTTCACTCACACATCCAGAAGATGCTCAGATCGTTGTCACGGAAACCTGGTGGGCGGCAGGAGGTTGATAGCCCTCGTCTCAAGGAATCTGAAATCGAAACGTTGCAAATGGGTTTCTGTGACACAAAGCAGGCAGTTTAGTTTACAAGTACGTTAAATCAGAATTCTGCTTAAACAGTGTGATTTCTTCCATGCATCAATTCTGTTTTGTGCTGGGCTGCAAACTGGTCATACCTGTAATTATGAGAATATGAGAAATATTTACGAATGAGAGGAGGTCATTCTGCCCATCAGCACTCGTCCTAGCAGCTGATTGATCTCAGAACTTTGTCAAGTCGGGGTCTTAAAGGATCCCAGTGATTCAGCATCAACAGCATGACTAGGTGACCCATTCCATCCCCTCACCACTCTCTGTGTGAAGAAGAGTCTCCTTCAGCAACATGACTAGGTAACCCATTCCATCCCCTCACCACTCTCTGTGTGAAGAAGAGTCTCCTTCAGCAACATGACTAGGTAACCCATTCCATCCCCTCCCCACTCTCTGTGTGAAGAAGAGTCTCCTTCAGCAACATGACTAGGTAACCCATTCCATCCCCTCCCCACTCTCTGTGTGAAGAAGAGTCTCCTTCAGCAACATGACTAGGTAACCCATTCCATCCCCTCACCACTCTCTGTGTGAAGAAGAGTCTCCTTCCCTCTGTCCTGAAGTCTGTTTCCACTTCATTTCTAACTGGGTTCTCTGGTCCTGTGTTTAAATTATTGGTCAGGGTTAACTTTGTCAAGTCAAGATTTGAAAGGCTTCAATCAAGCCCCCTTAATTCTTCTTTGATCCAGGCTGAATAGATTCAGTTCCTTCAGCCTATATTAATGGTTGTATGCAGTCTGGTACCAGTACAATGGTACAGTATCATTGTCCAGTAGCAAATTCTCAGATAAAACTAAAAGCAGTAACTCTTTGTGGAACTGTGTTGTTTTTCTTGACGTAGTTTAATCTACTTTTTTGCGGTAGATTCTACTAACGCATTCTATCGATAGCTCACACTGTAACTGTGAATAGAAATTCAGTTAATTTGGTTACTTATTCCCAGGAAGGTGTTTGTTGTTTCTCTGTAAAGGTCATTATGGTGACTTTACTATGCAGTACAGGACTGAAATAGCCTATTACTGAATCAGATCATTTAACTTGCAAAATTCTCTGCTGACACAGAAATGACCTTAATCCTCTTATCTACTGTCCCTCTGCAGCTCAGCAAACCTAAAGCTGAGTAACTGTCATGCACAGAGATCTCAAACACAGACATCTCAAACACAGACATCTCAAACACAGAGATCTCAAACACAGACATCTCAAACACAGAGATCTCAAACACAGACATCTCAAACACAGACATCTCAAACACAGGCTGATCACCAGGAGACACACTGCTTCCCTCCCTCCCAGTCCCTCCTCAGCTCCACTAGAGCCACACTGCTTCCCTCCCTCCCAGTCCCTCCTCAGCTCCACTAGAGCCACACTGCTTCCCTCCCTCCCAGTCCCTCCTCAGCTCCACTAGAGCCACACTGCCTCCCTCCCTCCCAGTCCCTCTTCAGCTCCACTAGAGCCACACTGCCTCCCTCCCTCCCAGTCCCTCCTCAGCTCCACTAGTGCCACACTGCTTCCCTCCCTCCCAGTCCCTCCTCAGCTCCACTAGAGCCACACTGCTTCCCTCCCTCCCAGTCCCTCCTCAGCTCCACTAGAGCCACACTGCTTCCCTATGAAGACAGATCTTTGTCCGGCATTGATCCTCTTGTCTGATACAATCCAGTGGAAAACCAAAAAAAACCCAGCAGTAATTTAGCACACATGTGCAGATAACGGAATAGGAACCGCTGTGTCATTTTTATTTTTCCTTTTGCTTTTGAATACTAAAGTGTTCTCAGTGCATTGACTGCTGTAGATTTTGTTACCTGTCTTATAATCAGATTAGTGTTACAGCAAAAAGCGTTTGAGGAGCTCCAGAGCTTTTAGTTTCCAGAGTGTGATGAAAAACTGAAGCAATATAAGAACTGGAAAGAATGACACCCTATGTGATTTAACTTTGAAGTGTTCAAGGGTTTACCGCAGTGAGGACAGCGGGCGGGGAAAGTGCGCAAGCAGCTGCTGAAACAGGTCCGCAGTGAAGCTAAGGAGGTCACACGTTATTGACAGTGTTTAATACACACAGGGGTGTGAGACCTTACTGTAAATACAACAGGGCAACAGGGAACACCATGTTCCATTTTCAGCATGGTTCATACATCGTACAGTACTCCAGGTCTGGGGATAAGGAGAAATTCAATTTTGTTGTGGATTTTTTTAAATTTACCTTTTTATGATGTCATTCTAAATACACGGACTAAAACACTGTGTTTTATTTCAGATATATTTGTAACAAGTCTAGTTAAATGTGCTTTGACCTGAGTTCGGGAGCTGTTCCAGCATTTGAAGACATTGAGAAATAAGAACATAAGAACATAAGAAAGTTTACAAACAAGAGGAGGCTCCATTCACCCCATCTTGCTCGTTTGGTTGTTAGTAGCTTATTGATCCCAGAATCTCATCAAGCAGCTTCTTGAAGGATCCCAGAAATACTTCTCATCAGAATGTTTGTCATTGACTTGATGGCGTTTCTTTTAGTAAATTCAGCCCCGGTTGGGGGTTTAATAAAGGGTGAGATGGGCAAAAAGAGTGACCCTCCTTTCCCAATTTGAGTTTCACTCCCTGGGCTTAAACACACCTTGAAGGTGACATTCATACCCTTAGCAGCTTGTAGCTACTTGCTTTCCAGGAAGTGGCAAGCAGGTTTCAGGGTGAGGAGTAAGTGTGTGTGTGTGTGTGTGTGTGTGTGTCTGTGCATGTGCGTGTGTGTGTGTGTGTGTGTGTGTGTGTGTGTGCATGTGTGTGTGTGTGTGCTTACAGTGAAAAACTACCACTGGACGATGCAAACAAACTGGAGTGGAAACAAGGCATTCTCCTGTGAAAGACAGCTCAGAGCCACATCAGAATTTCACTAAACAGACACCAATGTATTTTAACATAAACTTGATTGTGTTTTTCTTTTTAATCTAACCTAAAAAAAAAAATCTAGCTATATTAAGATCTTTATTAAGTACAGAAGTAGTGGACTTATTTTTTAAATGGTGATGTTAGTCCAAAACTTGAATGCACAGGAGTCCAAACTGTGGAAGAATGTTTAGCACAAGTTAAAAATGACCCCTTCTTACACGTTTTCTTGCAATCTAAGCTCAAATAAAACCCAAAAATAAAGCCAACTTAAGATACCTTAGGTGAAATAACTTTTCTTTTCGTTATAGCCTACTGAGATTTAAAAACGTGTCTAACGCAAATGCTTCCAGACGTCGTGGCGCCAGGGGTACTCAGTCCACAGTGACTACAATTCAAATCTGGACACATATTTCTCGTCGGTTACCTCAGCTCGTTAATAAAGAACGGAGCGCAGTTTGCGTAGCGTAGCGGTACAGTGACCGTTCTGGAAGCTCGTAGGTACGCATTAACTTTATTATAACCGTGTGGACGTCCGCTAGTAAATGATTAAATACGAATTTAAATTGACTGGAGAGACAGACTGGAAAAATACATCCCCTCCTTTCAAATGTGTTTTTCTTACACGTTTTAATGCGTTCTCAATTTGTAATGTTTCAAAACACCACCAAGTATAATGGTAATATTATGGGGAACAATTCATGTAATTAAATACAATTAAAAAAAAAAAAATAGAAAAGTGTTAAACTTAAAATATATAAAAAAAGTTATATTTTTATATGTTAAATAATTGGTGTGATTTTAAAACATGCATATAATTGGTTAATTTAGAAATACAGTAGCGCTTATTATTATTATTATGATTATTATTATTATTATTATTATTATTATTTATGTAATTATTTATTTATTTATTTATTTATTTGTTTATTTATTTATTTATTTATTTATTATTATTTATTTCTTAGGAGACGCCCTTATCCAGGGCGACTTACAGTCGAAAGCAAATACATTTCAAGAATCACAGTACAAGTATTATTTGTATATCTTATTTAAATAATTTATTTTCCAAAATCTTCATTTCTAGAAATTCGACCTTTTAAAAAAATGATTAATTTACTTGTGTTTTTGACGAAGAAAACTCGCAGTTTTCTTTCAAGACTTACGCGCAACTTTCAACTGTTGGGCAAACTTTAAATCTTCAGTTTCTTAAACTGCATAAACCAAACGCTGTTCTCTTCCCTTGTGGAGGGTGCGGTGCAACACAGTCCGTTAAAGCGAGCTTCATAAACCCGTGCGTAGTTTAGTCTATTCCCGGTAACAAAACCATTCCACCCACCTTCTAGGAGACTGCGTGCTGTTGAGCGCCTGTGATCCGGTTTGTTGTAACAGCAATGGCGAGTTAATTTTAAATGTAACAAATCCAATCCAGCAACCAGTTCACCTCCCACCGCCGCTTCGGACTGCGCTCGCCCTCAAATCCTCGCAAATGCCCAGTCAGCATTTACAGTGTCTGCCAGTCGTGACATTGTAGGATTTAGAAGAGGTATTAACGACCTCCCTTTCAATCTCCCCCCTTTCTGTTTCTCTCTCTCTCTCTCTCTCTCTCTCTCTCTCTCTCTCTCTCTCTCTCTCTCTCTCTCTCTCTCTCTCTCTCTCTCTCTCTCTCTCTCTCTCTCTCTCTCTCTCTCTCTCTCTCTCTCTCTCTCTCTCTCTCTCTCTCTCTCTCTCTCTCTCTCTCGCTTTGAATACAATAGGACTGCAACGCTTCCCAGTGAAATACTGTCCCACTCAAGCTAAGGGCAGTTTTTTTTTACAGAGGGTGATACGGGTTAGACGCTCATGTTGAAGGCGTCCGTAAATAGATTTTGCAGAGGTTAAGAACTGCGTAACCACAATGCAAAAGAGACGGGCTCGCCTGCATTGGTGGTTTTAGAGCATCTAACGCAGTGAATCGCTCAACACAGTGGCGCCCACACACATGTAAAAGTGGGTGTGAGGTGGGGGGGCTGACACAACACCGCCTGTTACACTGGCAAAATAAACATTAAAACACTGGAATGACACATATGCGATGTGATGAGCAAGTGCTGTTAACTGGAGTGTGATATTATTATTATTATTATTATTATTATTATTATTGTTATTATTATTATTTATTTCTTAGCAGACTTCCTTACCCAGGGCGACTTACAGTTGTCTACAAAGAATTACAGTACAATTAAGAGCAAGATAGAAAATACAATGACTTCAGTCCTAATAAGATCAAATACAAAACCCAGTACGATTTGATATGGGGGCAGCTCAAGAGCAGATAACAGTGTTGATAGTTACATCAGTGTTAGATATGAGTGCAGGTGAAATACAAGATACTGTAGATTGGGTTCAGTGCAGGATTAAACACAGTAAAATAGGGAGTTTCTACAGGCGCCGGAAGGTGGTCAGGGACTGGGCAGTCCTGACATCTGTAGGAAGGTCATTCCACCACTGCGGGGCGAGGGTGGAGAAGGAGCGGGCTCTGGAGGCAGGGGAGCGTAGAGGAGGTAGAGCCAGTCTTCTAGTGCAGGCGGAGCGAAGAGGTCGGATGGGGGTGTAGGGAGAGATGAGGGTCTGGAGGTAGCTGGGGGTTACCAGGGTTACTCCGAGGTTCCTGGCTGGGGAGGAGGGAGAGATTGTGGTAGATTCCAGAGGAACGGAGATAGAGAGATCAGAGGAAGAGGAGGAGGAGGAGGAGGGAAAGAAAAGGAGGTCAGAGTTTGAGAGGTTGAGTTTGAGGTGATGCGAGTGCATCCAGGAGGAGATAGCAGACAGACAGGTAGAGATACGGGAGGGGATGGTGGGTAAGGAGAGGAAATTCTGTCAAAGCGCCATTGTAAATTCTGTTATCATATGTTCTAGTACTGACAACTGAAAATTATTCTAGGACAAAACGCGTCAGTAAAACCACTCCCCGCCATTGTGGCCAGCAGAGCCCCCTAGTGTTTGCTCAGCGGTACTCCACACTGTCCCAGTGTCTCTCGTGTGCGGGAGATGGAGTCGTTGCTGGTCCTCTTCTCCGATTGCGCTTTAGATTTCAATTCACACTTTCCACTTTCACAGCAGCGTGCTCGAGTCAGGATCACGGAGAAAGGCACCCGCAGCAAACCCCCTTCTAGCAGAACTGCTTTCAAACAAAGTGCATTGAAAAGACGAGTCCGTTTTCAGATGCCGTTAACATCATGTACTCAAAGAAACTACAAAATGACATCGCAAAAGTCTACCGGAAGCCATAATAGTAGTACAGTATTTCATGTTAGATTTTCAAAACATTTTTTTCAACTTTTTCGTTAACTATATGGAAAAACTACAAATGCAAAGCGACGTGCAATTCAATATGTTAACGTCACATTATTCAGCAGGTTTTCATTCGACTTGATGACGCGGAATGAGTTATAGGCTGATGAAAAACGTTTGGCCAGATATGTATATCTTCCAGCGTCAATGCTTTTTTTTTTAAGTAATTCATTAATTCGAGTTTTAATATGGATTTCTGTAATGTATTTCCTCTCGTTCTGTCCACGAGTAGCAATTAGCACGTCAGTCCGACTCCAAATGGCTGGCAACCCTTTGATGAAAAAGAGACCTAATTCTGCTAATGACCTTCACACGTGAAGGCGTTTGGAGTTCTAAAGACGTCATTAGCACGTGTACCGGGGCTGCTGTCAAGTCTAATTAACACTGAGGCAATAGAGACAGCTTTGGAATGCGTTGAGGCTGCAAAACAAATGCGACAGGCAAAAAAAGTTACTTTATTATTTTTAGTTTATTTAGCAGACGCCTTTATCCAAGGCGACTTACAGAGACTAGGGTGTGTGAACTATGCATCAGCTGCAGAGTCACTTACAACTACGTCTCACCCGAAAGACGGAGCACAAGGAGGTTAAGTGACTTGCTCAGGGTCACACACAGAGTCCGTGGCTGAGGTGGGATTTGAACCGGGGACCTCCTGATTACAAGCCCTTGTCTTTAACCACTGGATGACACAGCCTCCTCCACTTTAGCAATGAATCGTACTATTGTCACACTTTCAAGATGTTTCTAGTATATAGCCAGGCTGTCTTGGTGTGTAGTTTGAGGTAGAAGCGCAGTTAAAATGCAGCGTATTGATGTCGTGTTTTAAACATAGAAAAGTGACCCATAGTAAAAGCACAGCAAAGTGTAATAAAGCAAAGCCTGGCAAAGCACGGGTCAGCATTGTAAAGAAGAGTGAGGTACGGTAAAGCATTACTAAACCATGGTCAATGCAGAGTGTAACCATGGGAACAGCATGGGGTTCTTCAGAGAACTCTCAGAGTTCAAAGCTGCCTTTCTCTTTATTAGTGCATCAAACAGGTTTGTATTTGCTGATGGGCTCCAGTTCACAATCCTGCTCTGAAAAGAGGAGTATTGGAGGGAGTGGGAGGTGTGGAGAGCCGTGCAATCCACATGAGGGTCTGGTGGCTGGGACCCCTGCAGCTCCTAAACCCTTTGTCTTTACAATCCAAACGCTGCGGCAGCTGCTTCCTATGAACCTGCTAACCAGGTGTGCCTTGTCAAGTGTAACAGCAGCGGGCAGGAGGCAGATCTGTCACCCAGACTTATATGGTCAAGTTCAGGAACCCAGAGCTTTATAAAAAGCACCGGCAGAGCCCAGCCAAGCCAGACGAAGACTGCAAGGCTTTCTTTTATGGAGCCTTGAACCAAGATCTTTTTTATTTTTTATTTTTTTGGGTGATCCAAACTTTTTGAAAGAAACTTTTTAAAAGAGACTGAACAGGATTTTCTGTGCTTTGAGATCCTTAAGAAAAGAAGAAGAGAAGGAGAGAAGGAAAGAGGAGAAGGAAAGAGGAGAGAAGGAAAGAAGAGAGAAGGAGGAAAGAGGAGAGAAGGAAAGGAGAGAAGGAAAGAGGAGAGAAGGAGAGGAGAGAAGGAAAGAAGAGAAGAGGAGAGAAGGAAAGAGAAGAAGGAAAGTCAGCTGAAATGAATGTTTCCGTTCACATTCTCCTGGCTGCTGTTTGTGCCGTGTCTCTCTCCAGTCCTCAGAAGGGCTTCAATCCGTTTCTAGATGAAGACGCTGCCGGCTCTGGTGCTGGCTCAGACAGACCTATTCAGGGGGTCGTGAAAGTGGTCCATCTGAACCCCAGATTCCTCGGCCAATCCCCCTTTTTCAGCCGGCGCCCCCCCAGCTCTCTTTTCGGGCTTGGCGCCCCCGCCACTGGGGGTTTCCCGACCCCTTTCCTGGGACTGGGGAGGAGGGCAGTACCAGCTCGCAGCAGCCCTGGCTCTCTGCTCAAGCCCCAGCCTCACCTGGAGAGTGGCGTTGGGGTGGTGATGCACAGGAAGCAGGGTATGGACATGTGGAAGAAAGCCATCCAGAGGGACAGCGTGGCCAAGGAGGGGCTCCCAGTGACTCTGAAGGAAGCCTCTCAGACTGCGTGCAGGGCTGTCTCCTTTAGACAGGTAAGCCTGGCTTTTGCTGTTATTTGAATTTTCAGTGTTCAGTGTCTAATTTGTTATCCGCTTAAAGTCGTGTAATAATAAGGTCAATAAAGTTCATTTTGTGATGAAATTTGTTTTCTCATTTCCAGCGTGTTTCTGCTCCGGGCTGCTTAACTGTCACTCTGCAAAACAAGCTGTGCCTCGGGCTGTGCAACTCTCTGTTTGTGCCGGCAGTCGGAGACGCGGGGTCCGCTGAAGCGCGGCCGGAGCAGCGGGCTCTCTCCGCGTCCTGCTCCCTGTGCGCCCCGGTGAAGTCCCGGACAGCGCTGGTACCAATGCTGTGCGAGGGGGTCGAGAGAGTGCGGGAGAGGCGGGTCACCGTGATCGAAGAGTGCCAATGCGAGAGCCGAAACAGAGGGGCGGAAGAAACGCTGCTGCGGTCACTTCTCTTGAAACGTTAACATAGCACAACGACAACCCTTACTGTAAAGTAAAGGGGCTTATTCTAAACCCTTTTGCGTCATACATGGAGAACTTACATGGAAGACGCAAATGCATGATAGCCTCATATGAGGATGCCATCCTCACCCACGGACTAACCCACCCAAAATATTAATATTTAATTTTTGTTTCATTTAGCATTTTTTTCCTCCCACCTAGTAATTCAAAATGAATTGCTTTGCATTCGTATGTGATTTGTATCTGCCCCTCCTAGCACTGAACGAAGGTCATGTGTGCCTGAATATGTCTGAAAGCACGTTCTGTATAGACGCGTGGCGTTTGCCATGGACTGTGTATGTACTGTATTGTGAATTATTGATCGTACAACGGCCACTGGTGGCCATGCGTGTTGTATCGCCCTACATTTTGATGTTAAAATCTTTGTTTTGACGATGGCTATGCTTGCCAAAAATATGTATTGAACCCACGACTCCCGGCTTAATGTATATAAGCTTTGCAATAAGACTGACTGCCTCCCTCTAGGAGGTCCCTGGACTGCACTATGAATTGCTGTTTGGCGCCCTCTTGTGTTCGCTCTTCGTTATTGCACGCCTTGTTTTTGTGTGTGTAAATACCGGTCTCGGTTTTGTTCTTGTCGTGTTGTTAAATGTTCCACGCAAAGTATAATGTGCTTGAAGCTGCAATAGCAGTAAACTGTCTGTCCAAAGTTGTTTTTTTTTGGAAAAATTAAAACAAAGTCATAATACATATTGACATTGTATGGTTTTGTTTGTGTTTGTGTGTGTGTGTGTGTGTGTGTGTGTGTGTGTGTAGCAGTTAGGGCTCTGGACTCTTAACCAGAGGGTCGTGGGTTCAATCCCAGGTGGGGGACACTGCTGCTGTACCCTTGAGCAAGGTACTTTACCTAGATTGCTCCAGTAAAAACCCAACTGTATAAATGGGTAATTGTATGTAAAAATAATGTGTAAAAAATAATGTAATTGTATGTATTGTATGTAAAAACAACGTGATATCTTGTAACAATTGTAAGTTGCCCTGGATAAGGGCGTCTGCTTAGAAATAAATAATAATAATGTGTGTGTGGGCAGGTTTATAGTGCTTGCTGGGTCAAAAAAAGTCTCCACAAGGAAGGAAAATCTGACAAAACCTACCTTATGAGCACACAGGCCAAGTCCTTGCAGTGTTTTCTTGTTGTCGCTTTGTTTTCAAAGACTTTGTCCTTTTTGACAGACCGTTTCAAAAGGGTACAAGGTGGCACAGTGATCTAATGCACCACTCTGAAGCATAACATAAAATGGTCCTATATAGTCATTGATAAAGCATCCTAGTTCTACAGAAGTGAGGCGGAGCAGTGGGCTAATTCCCTAGCATGCTGTGCTGTTTCCTCCTTTGGAGAACTGGGTTCACATCCAGCTGATTCTGTCCTTCGCTTTCCTGCGGTGCAGTCCCATAATCCCATGACCTGTCCTCTCTGAAGACAGTGGTTGTATCCAGTTCCGGAGGTAAGTAAATGTGCTGGCTGTGTTTCCACAGATGGGAGGAGGATGTAGAAAGATGTATAAAGTTAGCAGTGCTTCTAGTCTTAGCTTTAAAAAATAATCTATGGCATGAGTTTCCTCACTGGAATACAGAGGAAAGCAATGACTCAGTCACACACAGCACAGCTTTACAGTCAAGAACATCCTTTTATTCAACCAGTTAAAGGCACTGCTCTATAAAACTGTTTTTATTATTATGGAAAAGAAACTGTATTTAACACATGCATTTCACCATGAACCCAGGGGCTGTGCTTCCAGAAAGACAGGGCACCCCCAGCGAGGAGGGAGGGAGGGATCGGATTGCAAAATCCGGGCCGGATACGAGGGCCACTCCACCAATTCACAAATCCAAACACAATGAACCAAATAAATGTTTTCCCATTGACAGGCTCGGCTAGGGTTAGTTATGGAGCAAGTGCAATATGAAATGCTCAAACTGGAATTTCATTGAACGGGAACTCATCGGGATCCTGTTTTCCAGCCGTATGCTCCACGGGAGATATTTAGGGGGCATGTTTGTTTTTGAGAGATAGGGAAGCACCGTGCTATGATCTAAGCATTCTCTAGAGAAGTATAGGGGACACAATGGATTCACAGTTCCAAAGCTGGCCACAATCTCTTCACTCATGACTATGAATCAGTGCAACATCTAGAAATACTAAATTCAATGACAAACGTTTGGACTAAAAGTCAATTTATTAAGATTTGTTTTTGTATTTCTAAACTGGCACCCTTTCTATAATTCCAGCGAGATTCTTAATACGAAAGGACGGCTTCATTGAAAATCAGCAGGGGCTTACATGAATGTGTGTGCGCGCTTCCTGAAGACTAGCTATAAAATAAATAGATTTTAAACCATCGTGCCATATTTCTAGCTAAGGATTCGGGGGCTTTAGGGAACTGAAGGGGCAAACCTTATTGTGTCAGAAATGAACCTGTCAAGTGAAGATTTTAAGGCTCTTTAAAAAAAAAAAAAAAAAAAATTATAAAATAAAGTGCAGCTGTAAAAACCCAACTACTAAAAAAAAAATAAAAAAAAATCAAAAGGTGCTCTTAAGGTGCTCTCCGCCTTAAAATAATATAAACTCAGTTTGGCCCTCCTCAGACTGGACCCCGGTTCTGTAAGCACAGGTCTCTATACACCCCCTCCCTCCCTCCCTCCCTGGGCCCACGGGTGTAACTTGTTCACTTACATTAGCTGTTCAATGGAAAAGCTGAAGAAATCAGTATGATATACATTATGAAGCGTACAGACCATATAACAATATGTGATAGCTTGCATTCCGCTCAGACATTGAGAAGAGAAAGCGCAAAAACAGGAACTGAGAAGGCTTGACTACACAACTCCAGTGTGCGGAGGAGGAGAGGAAAAAAGAAAAAGACAAGACATTTTTTTGTGTTTTTTTTTTGTGTTTTTCTTTTAACAAAGAGAAGAAATAAAATCACACCAATTTTATAGTACTATACAGTATATACCGTTCCAAGGCTAGTTGTTTTTTTTCTTCAAAAGGGGTGCGTTGTGTATATACGTGATCGTGACTGTATGCAAAAGGCACTGTCCAACTTCAACACGAGAAATCAGTCACCTGCCGGATTCTGCTACCGCGACTAGACTGCTCTCCGGCTTCACACAGCTGAATCAACAGTGGCCAAAATCTCTCCTCACAAGATTGTGAAAAAAAAAACCGCTGCGATTGAATTTGTGGATTCTTACTAGGCTTCGTTTGAGATTTTACGCTGTCTGTTGCATCCTCCTAACTGGAAGATCTTGTCTTTATTAAATTACTGTAAACTGTAGCTTATTAAAAATGTGTTGGTCGGGGTTTTAACATGAATCGATTTTGATGCCTTGATATTGAGCCGCACCAATCAAGCTGAAACAGGTTTCTACTACTTTCAGCATCTCTGCTAAAGGCGAGATCACTTTGAGTTAAAAAATGAGTTTGAGGACAGGCAATATGATCGTGTATTACAATATAAAAAGACTAAACTCTACTACAAATGAACAACACAGATGCCATTGCCATTCCTGGAACACCTTTCAAATCCCAAAGTAATACACTAGCTTTATTAAACATGAGCCAGAACGAGCGAGGCTATGGAAATCGTTTGGAGTCAATATTATTACGTTTTCGAGGGTATTAGATGCGGGGTGTCTGTCTGTCTGTCAGTCACACTCACAGTTTTGCATACATCTGGAAACCGCTTATCCAATCATGATGAAACATGCGGTCACATTATCAGTGTTTCTGGGATTAACAGATTCTGTTTCCTCCAGGCGTGATAAAGTTGGGAAAGTGACATTTTGCTACAGCTTGGAATAAAATGAAACACCCCCTTCAATACAAAAAAAGAGAAGAAGAAGGAGAAGATTTAGAATAATGCATTTTTCCCCTAAAATTGCTTTATGATAATAATTATTGTGTTTATTATTTATGTATAATAGAGTTGAATGTACTTTATATCTTAAAAAGCACCAATTATTTAGTATCATTTTTTTTTTCTTTTCGTAAAATTGTTCCTTCAGCCCTCCTATGTAAAAACAAATGATTACATTAAAAAATAAACATTAAAAAAATGAAAGACAAACTCCCCAAACTTACAAAGACAGGGATCTCTGTTTTTTTTATCCCCCTCTAATTTAGAGTCCCGGGGCAAATGGACTTTTAAAAACAAAAATAGATTCATTTTTTTTTTCTCTTCTTTCTTAACAATCCCTAACGTACACAGATAATTAACTATCCAATGCATTGCACTTGGCTCAATCAACATAAACTCTTTTAATAATACTTCCCACTCAACAACAAAACAAAAAAAGTAGGCTGCCACTTATTTTTTTTTCTCGAAATGGTTTTGTTTTTAATTTAAATTTTGGAGCACGCTTTGCTGAAGTTCCACCACATAAGAGAATGTACTGGTATTGTAGGATATTCTGCTACACATACCATGACATTTATACAATACAATATTGCGTTAAGTGTGTGTGTGTGTGTGTGTATATATATATATATATATATATATATATATATATATATATATATATATAGTGCGTCATTAATCTCATTGAAACATTCCCAAAACAACCAGACTGCGAGCTTATTCAGAAATTCATCAAATCCAACTCAAGACCTTTCGTTGTTTTAAAAACACATTCGCAGCACTATCTATAGCTTATATATGTTGAAAGAAAGTCTCTCCTCTCCATGTTTACTCAACTGCATAGTGGACAAATAGGCACTTCCTGTTTACACGGGCGTTTCCCTGGAAACAAAACAGTTGCCGTTGGCAACCTGGCTTCCCAGGGACTAATAGAGAGGAGGGGGGCAATGGACAGTCTAGTTGTTTTACGAGATTTTTCCTTCTATATATACACGGGGTGGTATTTTCTGTCGTAGATGTTTGATGTGGATGGCTATGCTGTTGCTGTTGTTATGGTTTAAATGTATGTTATCCTGTATCGTTGTTCTGTGTGAGAGAGATTGCTGACCAAAAAATAAAAAGTAACAATATGAAGGAATCGCGGAAACAGCCAAATCGCACCCAAAGCGCAAACGCATTCAGTTTTAATGATATTATAGTTTAGTTCAGATGTGTTTTCTGCATGGGGCTCGGTGCCTGCTTGCTGGTGCGTGTGTGCTTCCAGGCTTTTTAGCAATATCACATTCCACGGACTGCAACAGTATTCAGGTTTAGAATACGTGCAGGATTAAAATCACCATGTCATGTTTTGTTTTTTTAAAGTGGTATTTGTAATCAAGCGATTTTTTTTTTTTTTCTCGCTGCCCACTTTGCAATGCTGACTGCCTCCCTGTTGCGTTGTGTTGTCCGTTTGTAATGCATCGCCCCCTAGCGGCTGAGGCGTTAACAACACTGACATCAGCAGCTGACCCCACCACACAGCTCGCTCTGTCCAAAGGGAAGGCGCGCGTCTTTGAACCCGTGTGGTTTGCGGTTCGCGTCCAGCCCTTTGCTTTTTACCTTTCCATTCAGATGCCAATTCACTACACGTTCCAGAAAGTGGGATCTCTGTGTCTCTGCTGTCATGCATTTAAGAAGCGTGGGGGTGTGTGTGCGTGTAGCAAGCCCTTTAAGAAAGGTCACTCCGATGCTGTGATGCAGGGTCGACTGGCAATGTAAACACTGATGTAAACTTTTTCTACTGCAGGGGTTTTTCAGAAGTCTGGACGGATCTTTCTGTCATTTCCGTGTTTCAGGTTTCTACCTTTGAATCATTGCAGCGCTTCACCCTGACTGTAATACTTGTAAGACCCTATGGTTCAATCAAAACCCGTTCGCTTATAAACAGCAACGCTTGCATAGTTAGTGTTTTTATTGACTTGCAATCCACTGACGAGGATCATGCTTGTCCTTTTGTCTAAACCTTTCCTGGTGTGGTCATTAGTTTTCTGAGCTGAATTGATTTTGGTACCACAGCTAACAAGTTTTTTAATGAATTACTGTTTCGAAAGCAACTCAAATCTAAACACCACAAACAAATCCGAATCACAGTGTGTTAAAACAAAACAACAAAACAAAACAAAAAACACCTTTTGTAGCTGGGAACAAAAATACAATATTTGGGGATATTAATGGTGAACGGTTGTCTTAACGGGTAGTCTGTTTGTACTACATTAAGCGCGTTGTCTCCTTAACACCACCAGGGGTCGCCCCCAAAGCCGCACCCAAACCCATAACCTCGGTCTTGACTACTCTGCGGTCCTGCTTCTTGCACTGTGTGTGTGTGTGTGTGTGTGTGTGTGTGTGCTTGTGAGCTTCGGTCTGCGTGTGTGTGCGAGCGCGAGAGCGTGTGTGTGCGTTTCTGCCTGTGCGTGCGCGACAGAGCGTGTGTTTTGCATCTGTGAAAGCTGAAACTCCGGTGAGCAAAAAAGAAAGCAAAACGACTAAACCACTAACGAAAAGCGTTGAAAGCACCAAGCCAAAGAAAAGGAGCAACCTGCTAACATTATTCTCGTTGTTATCATGAGGTGGTTTCCTATGTGCTTCTATGCAGAGCCTGCTTAGCTCAGATGTGACTGTTTTGTTGAAGTTATTTGAAATTGTTATTTCTTTACCAGAGGAAGAAAACGCAGACACAGATCCACGCCTGTCTACAGAAGCTACTTCTAGGCTTAGAAAGCAACTTGATACTGTAATGAAATACCAATCTTAAATAATGTATTCCTCCTTTTCTGTTTGGATTGTTTTGTGATCACTTTCCAGTCATCACACGCTGGTGACTTTTTTAAAAGTTGAAAGCAACCCTGTCTCATTAGAGCTCTCAAACATGTACAGCTGGTACACCAGAGTGTAACTATTAACCCATCCCCCTTGCAACACTCTGCCCCCCTAGTATTATTTTTCTGAGCTCTAAAACGTCTTCCCTCTGCTTGTACACCAGAGCGCAACCGTTTAAAAACATCCCCCCTGCAACACTCTGCCCCTCCCCTAGTGGTATGGAAATGTATTTCTTACATCTACAAAGGGCAGAATGTTGCAGTGGGGGACATGTTAACGGTTGCACTCCGGTGTACCAGCAGTGGAGAGAAGACATGTTTTAGAGCTCGGGAGAACTGCTGAATAGTCACCTGGGTGTGATGGCGGCTGAAACAGGAAAACGATACCAAGTGAATCTAAACATGAAGGATCCACTAATTAAGAACACTGTGATATTTCAGACTCCAGTTGCTCTTACCTTGGAAAGCTAGGTCTCTTCCCCTAGTGGTATACAACGGTAGCTTTCTCGAAGCTAGCTGGTTGTATCTGGTCATTTCTTCCTCCAGCCCTGGCTGCTGTTTGACGGCCGTTGTCCAGTTTGTTTATGTGTACTGCTGGTGGGCAGGCCTGGGCGTTTGGGTTGAGTAACTGAGCCACACGGACTGCATCCTGGCCCAATGCAACCAGAACTGGGGCCAACAAGGGAGACCCTGTTCGTTTCTGAGTAAAACCCTGTTATTTAAACAGTGGCATTAAAGGGTAGTCTAACAGTCAGCTGGCACCATCTAGTGGCTGTCTGAGGGATTGCAGACTGAGACGGCACACTGAGACGGGTGTTTCTTGTAGCGTGTGCCGAACGGCCTTCTAAATAAAAACACAAGGCTGAAGACAGTGGGGAGAATATGAGAAACTGGTTAACTTTAAAACACCCATCAATTCAGGCAAGACTTCACGAAAGATTCAACTCAAAATACTATAGCGTCACCAGCCTTCAGATAAGACAGGTACAGAATTCAGTGATGGGTCATGTTTTGGGGTAAAATGAAGAACGCGTGTCCCACATTCTGCACGGGCGGTGAATTGATCATATTCGGGGTACGGATTTTTAATTAAAAGTAAATATTTAAAAAGAGGGGGAAAATGATAAATTTAGAGACCTGATTGGGGAAATCAGGACGGTGAAAGCCTCATTTCTAGTCGCTTCTACACTTGTGTTCAGTGTGCAGCAAATCACTCGAACCCTGATCTCCTGCCCCCCCAGCCCCCCCCATCAGCAGTACGGTTTTGCGGTTCTGTTAAAACGACTAGAAGGACAGCTTTGTGATCCTATGAAACGACAGTCCCAAGACAGTGGGACCGACTGGATTTCTCTGCGTTATTATTTTTTTAGTTTTTGTTGATTTATCATTTCCCATTTCCCAGGTACGTATTTATTTTTCAGTTTGCAATCGTGGTTTTCGTTTCTCGTCGTTTCGTTTGAGATGACGCCCCGTCCTCTTCCCTCGCCTCTCCCTCTCGTAGACTCCACTGCCTGGGCTCCTCTCTCTGGGCTGCTGCTTTGAATTTCCACGGTGAAACAGGGAGGAGGGCTAGTCTCGTGATTCAGGGTCAAATTAGAAGTAATTTCGGTTTTTGTATGAGATCTTGTCAGAGAAACCAAGACTGAAACGAGAAAAAAGAAAAAACACTAACGATGAATAACAACAGAAAGGAGACAGTCATCGTGCAAATCCAGCTGCTCAGGTTAGGGTTAAGCACACTTTGTTTGGTACATTGCACAAACAGAATGCTCCATGAAGCCTCGTCGAGTGCTGTGGTTATTTTCACTCCACCCCTCGGGGAGCTTGTGGGTTATTCAGCTTTATCTAGAGGACTCTATCCACTCACTGAGTTCCACTTTCATCGTCCTACTGCAACTGGCTTTATCATGCTTTCATTCAACTTCTCTTTTTTGTTAACTTCCAGTCATCGCTTCAACACCAGAGAGGCTCGAGGCTCCTTCCCATAGGAGGAAAGGACCTAGGGGCGTGGAGAGGGTGTGGCTTCAGGCGCTACTCTGATTGGATGACATTTCTCGGATGCTGGAATCTTTGTGAGCTCCTTGGCTTGTCGTGGAGCAGAGATAGTCGATACTGTCTCAGAGTTGGTTATATGAAGCGTCGCTGCTAACACAGCAGTCCCTTGGTCGAAACCACACCCTCAACCCCTCCCCTAAGTCCTTTCCTGCTATGGGAACGAGCATCAGTCTACTAGACAGTAGCCCTCTCCTCTGGTACGCAGGGAATAGAGTCCCCCGATTCTCCTGGCACGGGACAAAGTGTTCCTTTAAGAGGAAATATTCAACTTGACTTTGTCACACAAGGCCCAAATCACAAAACTGTAAGGACTGTTTTAAAGAACGTTTTTGTAAAGACTGTTTATTTATTTATTTAATTATTTATTTAGGTATTAATTCTTTAATCAGGAATAACCCCACTGAGACCGAAGGCTCAAGTGGGTCCCGGTGAGTTGACGCGAGACAGACAGCAGTGATTTCACATCATTCAAAAACAACATCAGCACTCTAAAAAACAACATCATACATTCAGTCTGGGATCAGAAACATTTCGGGGTAAAGGTAAAGGTAATGTCAGTCATTGTTCTACGTTTAGTTGACACACATCGGGTTCATTTTGAAGTGTTTATAATCTTCCTAGGTTAAACAGTGCTTTGGTGAGACTTCTAACCCTCCCTAAATCAGCTTAAAAAAAAAAAAAAGATTTTGTCAATTATAAGCTTGAATTTTTTTTAAATCAAAAACGTCCTTCAAAAAAAAAAAAAAAAAAAAGCACTCCCAAAACGTTAGGTTTCTGTGAATAGGGCTTGCTGTTTCATAAAATGCACTAGGCCTAAGTTTGGCATTACCTGCAACTGCACACTATTACCACTAGAGTGTGCTGCTCCCTCACTTCATGCATTTGAATAGGTTTAAAAACAAACCTCTCAGTACTTGAGTGCAGGACCTTTTAAACTGACACGTAGAGTTTTGTGGACCACAGAAACGCTGGTGATGATGAAGAGTAATAAGGAAGCTATGCTAAGATCATATAATGTTGTAGTGAGACCTGTCTACACTTGAGAAGATACAGAAATGGACCAGCGTGATATTCACTGGCATGTGCTTTCTGTGTGCAGTTTGCAAACACTGCAATCTGCTACACAAGGCTAAAGCGATCCCCGGCTTCAGCCAGTGTTGCACTTCCTCACTCACATGCAGAATGCCGCCACCCCTTCAACGCCTTCTTTCCTGTCCTTCGCTAAGCAAGCTGCTTGACTGACATGCTTAGCAGCCAATGAAGCGATGAGCCAGAAGACACCGCTGAGGTGACACAGGAAGCAAACTGAGCACTTTCTTTGACCCGGTGCAGTTGCAGGAATTTTAAAATGCATGCTTGCTATTATTATTATTATTATTATTATTATTATTATTATTATTATTATTATTTATTTCTTAGCAGACGCCCTTATCCAGGGTGACTTACAATTGTTACAAGATATCACATTATTTTTACATACAATTACATTATTTTATTTTTTACATACAATTACCCATTTATACAGTTGGGTTTTTACTGGAGCAATCTAGGTAAAGTACCTTGCTCAAGGGTACAGCAGCAGTGTCCCCCACCTGGGATTGAACCCACGACCCTCCGGTCAGGAGTCCAGAGCCCTAACCATTACTCCACACCGCTGCCCTAATAATGTGTGTTTCTTTCGAAACTGCACACTTGAGAGCTGTGATGTGAATGGAAGTGCCTGGCAGGGTTAGAGTTAGGCTTAATTGAGACACAGCTTTGCTGGATTTCAAAGACCTGTGTGAGACAGTACTTTCACAGTCCCAGACAAGCAATAAGATGCTAAGAACAAGGATTTAACTGTTACTAAGTTGTTTCCTGTTAGCTGTGAACTCTTAAAATTGTTTCTTTGCTCTTAAGAAAATGTGCCTTTGTACTTTAAATCTGGGCCATCGCTCCGCTGGCAGTGTCTAATTCCTCTCTCTCACAAAAAAAAGGCCAAGCGATCAAACTAACTTTATAACCACACTACAACTCTCTCTCTCTCTCTCTCTCTCTCTCTCTCTCTCTCTCTCTCTCTCTCTCTCATCCCTGGTTCTCTTGAGGCGCTAACTCAAGCACATTGCCCCCCCCCCTCCCCTCTCCTCCCTGGTTAAGTTCAGCTGGTTGTTACATCATGTCTCGTTGCCGTGAGCAACCAGACGGTCAGGACGTGACTCTGTTGAGGAAAGTAAGACTTAAACTTTCTCTCTCTCTCTCTCTCTCTCTCTCTCTCTCTCTCTCTCTCTCTCTCTCTCTCTCTCTTTTGCTCCTCCCAGATACAGAACCCAGTTTTAACCGCCAGGGAGCTCCTGAGTTCAGTTTTTCCTCAACCGCTGAGCAGCAAGGGAACACAGCTCCAAAGTGTAGTCTGTAACCAGGCCGCAGGCAGTGTCTGTGTTACACAATGGCTCGTTTATATGGGCACGTGGGTGCTTCTGTGTCCAGGGCAGCCACTCTGGCCCAGACAGACAGGAGATGTTCAGGAAGGAGAGAGTTTGTGCGTGGCATTGAGCTGACAGTGAAAGACACAGAGGAATCTGGAGCGAACAGACGTTCCGAAAAGGAACTGCACAATTGCGGCTGTCTTTTCAAGGTGGGGGGGGTCCTATTAACTGTAACACAGGAAGTGAAGCACTGGGACAGGAATTGATTTGCTCCACCCGAGTCATAAAAAGGCTGTACTTCCTTTGCTAGCTGTGTAACTACTGGCAACGCTTTTACTGAGTTTTAAATGTAAAATATTACAAGTGCACTGTATGGAAAATAAATGCGTTTAAATGTAAACTCCGAACTGCTGTACCTGAGTTTGCTGCGGGATGTTTAGAAAGTTGTTGTCCCGTGATGATCCGATGCTGACAAACCTGTTGGCAGCTGTGGAGCCTGGCGCTGAGTATGCTGCAGAGAAACACACAGTCAAAACCAGCCCCGAGACAAACCTGCGCAATTCAGCGTCTCGCCCCTCATTTTTCTTTCCTGGGTTTGTAATCAGATAAAGGTTTGCCCACACCCACATTCAAATCCTTGTCTGAATGGAGAGTGTCAAATTAAAGCTAATACAGCACTTGCATTACAGGGTGCTGCACGTCGGACTGGGTGAATAACAGTATGAGGTTTTGCAGCACGTCTGTGTTCCAGCACACTGTGGTATGTGGTTCCAAGCGATGCCGAATTAGTTTTACTGTAGTAAGACTAACATACAATTTACTACTTAAAGTCTACAGCTATGGCTAAAAGCTTTGCATCACCTAGAATTTTAGGATTGAGACAGCATATATATATATATATATATGAACATAACAGTCATATATATGAAGCCATAACAGTAGTACAGTACTTTGTGTTAGATTTTCAAAATGTCACTTTTTTATCAGTGTTAAGTATATTATTATTATTATTATTTATTTCTTAGCAGACGCCCTTATCCAGGGCAACTTACAATTGTTACAAGATATCACCTTATTTTTTACATACAATTCCCCATTTATACAGTTGGGGTTTTTACTGGAGCAATCTAGGTAAAGTACCTTGCTCAAGGGTACAGCAGCAGTGTCCCCCACCTGGGATTGAACCCACGACCCTCCGGTCAAGAGTCCAGAGCCCTAACCACTACTCCACACTGCTGCCCAAGTAGATGGAAAACCACACAGCGGTGTGTAATTCAATACGTTAACGTCGCATTATTCAGCAGGTTTCATTCGACTTGATTCTATAGTTGATTCTATAGGGTGATGATGCTAAACTTTCAGCCAGAGCTGTAGCTAACAAAATAATCCCATCAATTTGTCATGTGCGCTTAGCTGCCTCAAATGTGCAGTTTTGAAAGAAGCACTGCAAACCTGTATGCTGATCTGAACACATCTGGGCCTACGCTGGGCTAAAGAAAGTTCTCAGTTTGCGTCATCTCAGGAAGTCTGATACACTTGCACTTCCTGGGTCACCTCAATATTGTCTTCGAGGCTGAAAGCATGCCAGTCAACAGGGGAAGCAGCTGATTGGTTAAGGACAGTAAATACGACCACAAGTGCAACGCAATCAGAAAGCACAGCTTGCAAACTGAGATTTCTTTAACCTCGTGCAGTCTCAGAAGTTTGTAGATAAAAATACACGTTTCCTATAACACAGCGGAGAGCTGGATAACAAATGAAACGGATATGAAATGGATATGTTAGCTAAGATTAAGCACAAAACTTGACTCTGTATTTACATCTGTTTTATCTTGAGGACATGGGGGTAGGGGTCCATTTTAAGGCAGAATTGTCCAGTGGACTCCAATGGCATGGGAAAGAGGAGGGGTAAATTCATTCTCAGACCCTCAATATGGAAGGACGAAAAAAAGGTGAGGGGGAGGGGAGACCGAAGGGTAATGGAACAGAGTTCCACTAGCTTTGCGGTCTCATTTAAAGGAAAGAAAAAATATATTGCCACGCCCAGTGCCTCTTACAAATTTGATCAGGGTAGACAGTGCTGATTGGTTACAATGACAGCAACAGCCTACCCCTTTCTAAACTCAATATGTATGACAAGCACACCCCAGGATTTAATGATCTGCTAATAATGCATGACCAATTCAAAAAAGAAAAATTGTGGATTGTATGGCGGGGGCAGGGGGGGGGGGGGGGGGGACGGCCTTTGGAGTCCACGCTACGCTACAAAAACTGCCATTAATATGACCCCTTCAAATGGATTCAATCAAAAAACATATTTTTATTTGCCGTTATCAATAAAATCGATTTAAAGATTTAAAAGAAAAAAACGTTGTTTTTTTTTTAATTTTCACGGCCTTACTTTGTATTCCCTTCTCCAACATTTTTTTAATTTATTTTATAATAAAAAAATAAAAATAATATCTGAAGGTACGACACTATAAAGCAGCCTCCATGTTGGTCCGACGATATAGAGAGTCCCCAATTTATTTCAGAGGAAATGGCCTGGTCCCGCAGTTTCAATAAAAAACGAGGACGGCACAGCGCGTGTTCTGGGAAAAAGGGCCTCCCTGTCCAGCAAAGAAAGAAAGCACGGAGGACGGGGGGGGACTATATTAAGTGCGGACCAACATGGCGCTTCCTTCAGAGGCTTTTCAAGAAAATATACCAGAAATGAAAACCATCCGTGACGATGAAGCTACCGCAAACTTACATTCAATGTCAAATGGTTTGACTCAAAGTCTTTCTCAATGCGGTTCCAGTCAAAGCGTTTGCCGTTGAATTAAAGTTTCTTGTAGTCATTCTAGAAATGAAAACCGCATAATGGCGCTAAAAAAAAATAAAATAAAAAGCTTTTTTTTTTCCTGGCACTTTTTTGATTGAATCCACCTCTTTAGAGTCTGGGAGGGGAGAGGGAGGGGGATGGGGAGTGGGTGGGGTTAGGGAGGGGGGTGGGGTTAATGGAGGGTGTGGGGTTAGGGGGTGGGGTTAGGGGAGGGGGTGGGGTTGGGGTGGAGTTAGTGGAGGGGTTGGGGTTGGGGAGGGGGTGGAGTTAGTGGAGGGGTGGGGTTAGGGGGTGGGGTTAGGGAGGGGGGATGGGGAGTGGGGTTAGGGGAGGGGGTGGGGTTGGGGGCGGGGTTAGGGGTGGGGGTGGGGGGGTTAGTGGAGGGGGTGGGGTTGGGGGGGCGGGGTTAGGGGAGGGGGTGGAGTTAGTGGAGGGGGTGGAGTTAAGGGGGGTGGGGTTGGGGTGGGGGGGTCTGTAGCGTCACTTACACAGTGATGTGGGCGAGGCCAGTCCACCGTCGGGGGGTGTGCTGCTGGGTTTTGTGTCGGACATGGGGAGGGGCACTGGTCGGGCCACGGGAGGAGGGGGTGGAAGCAGAAAGGAGCCCGGCATTTTGCCCTGGCCGCTCCCGTTTGGCTGCGGACAACACAGGCAGGGTGAGGAAAGGACACCAGCTGCCCACGAGCACTCAACAAAAAAAATAATCTCAAAACACTGCACCGGGCTGGCTGGGGCAGGTGAAGGAATGCAGAAAGACTGGGGTGGGGTTGGGGGAGCTGTATCCCATACTGTCTGTATCTCAGCGATGCATTTTTCAAAATAACTATTTTGATATTTGTATTCAATATGTTTTACTTGGCAGCTTTCGCCAAGAGAATAATCGCAGTGTTTCCGGTTCACGCTCCCTCCTGCAACAATGCTGGCGCTCCTAGTGAAACGAGCGGTGTAACGTGGGAACAGAAAACCAGCATCGTTGCAGGGGGGAGCGTGTTCTGGATACACTGCGGTTAGCACAAGAGGAATTATTTTTCTCCTGCCGATTGCTCGAGAGTAAATGTGGAGAAAATATAAAAAGCGACATCTCTGTGATACGGAGAACGCAGGACACAGCAAAGGGAACGGGACGCGTTTCTTATAAACGCTGGCGGGGGTTCTGTAAGATTCCGGTCCGGTTCGGTCCTTACACCTGCTGCAGTGTCGCTCGCCCCCATCCAGTCGTTTGCATTCATTCATTCACCCGCCACAATGCTTAAGAAATGGGGGATTCAATTCAATCTGAATACAGGCAGGAAAATGCAGTTATTAAAAATGTGAGTTTGAATTGTGGAGTTTTTATTTTTCAACGTGATGACACAGACTGTTTCACAGGACGTTTTTTTATCAAGTAGCAGAACTAATTACACCACGACTGCTGCTATTGACAGTATAGCAGCGTGCGGTGAAATGTGCTGTAAGATTTAAAATAAGCATTGTGGACTTGCTGCATGTCTTGTTGTGAAATGCTCCAGGTAGTTGAACATTCCTAGCTTTGGAAGTGAACTGGGCTGTGCATTCCCACTTTACAGTGTAAGCTGTTTTAAAAACACAGAGATCTTTAGTTCAGCTGTTAAGGCAGTGGTGATCCATGACCAGGCTGAGTTCAGATCTGTACATGTAAACCTGCACTCAGGGGTGTTATGGTTATGCTACAGGGACAGATTGCGTCTCACAATGATGGCAATCAGTGAGGTTTGCTTGGCTTGCTGCACAGCGCTGTGTTTACATTAGCGTACCCGATGCAATTCGGAAAGTCTGCTAAACATTCCGTTGCCTTGGTAACTGAACGAGAGGTTGAAAAGGGACGCAAAGTAACTTCGGCACAGCGCGTCTCAGCTTGTGTGCGTCTCTATCAGTCTGTGTGTCTATCAATCTGTGTGTGCGTCTCTATCAATCTGTGTGTGCGTCTCTATCAATCTGTGTGTCTATCAGTCTGTGCGTGACTCTCATAGTCTCTGTGTGCCTCAGTCTGTGTGTGTGTGTGTGTGTCTATCTGTCTCTGTGTCTCTCTGTCTCAGTGTGTCTCAGTCCCTGCATGTCTCTCTGTCTCAGTGTGTGTCTCTCCGTCCCTGCATGTCTCTCTCAGTCCCTGCATGCCTCCCTCAGTCTGTGTGTCTCAGTCCCTGCATGTCTCCCTCAGTCTCAGTGTGTCTCTCAGTCCTTGTGTCTCTCTCAGTCTCAGTGTGTGTCTCTCAGTCTCAGTGTGTATCTCTCAGGGTGTCTCTAGCTGTCCACTCACCTGTGTGGAGGGCTGTCCCGAGCCGTCGGAGCAGACGAACTGGACGAACTCTTTGAGTGGGTCCTGTCCGGGGTGGGGGTGGTAGCGGATGGTGGGGTGGGTGAAGTAGGGGCTGGGCTGCTGGATGATGGAGGACGAGGGGAAGTGCAGCGTGGAGGCCGAGGCACGGGGGCTACCTGCAGAGGGCGGGGGACACAGGGGGTTACAAACTCGAATCCCGTCCCCAACGGAGACGCTGCCATCCTGCAACACTGGGAATGTCACACAAGAAGGAAGGGAAGAGCTGCCATCTGTTACAACCACTGAGAGACCGGCCAGGGATGTGAACTTCCACTGCACAGCGGTCCGATCCATTCCTGGTTTCACTGGGAGTTTAATAAGACACACCTGAGCTTGTTACCGATGCACTGGGGCTGATCAAGCTCCTAGTAAAACCTGGAATGGGTGAAACTGCTGTGCAACAGGAGTCTAGTTTCCATCCCTGTTGTTACATTGAGACAGAGGAAAGCTCAATAGTGCTGAATTAAGAAATAAAAAAACAAAACATGTTGACTTTTTTTTTGAATGTGCGAAGATGTTTATCTTGCAGAGGAGTGAATGGCACAGCAGGTCATTTTAATATATGCAATTTAAAAGGGGAAACTTGTTTTCTATATTATTGATTGACAGATCGATTGATTGACTGACAGCAGAGATTCTGCGATTCCTTAAGTGAATAAGATTTTCTGGTACAGTGGTGTTATGCGATTTATTCTGAATGGGCTGCCTAGTTATGAGTTGGGATAGTAACCGTTCCTTTCTTTCTCAATTTGTAATTTATTTAAAATCAAAGAAAGCAAAGAAAGAAAGAAAGAAAGAAAGAAAGAAAGAACGAACGAGAGACATTTGAACTGGCTCTTGGGATCAGTCTTTGATCTTAAAAACTCAGGTATGTTACTCTAGAAAATCAAGTATGTTGTTTATGAACACAAGATAAATGACCTTAATGTAAATATCCTCTACAGCACTTCCACAGTAAAGATTTCATTCCTGTAGTCCTTTGCCCCTCGCAGGGACATGTGTTTCTTTCAAAACTGCACATCTGAGACCCATGCAGAGCAGGAAATGTCATCCTTTCCATAATCATTGAGTCAGCTACACTTTATAATGCAATAACAGCACTTTCTGACATCATAGTGACCTCTGAGAATCATAAGGACATCTCCAGTGGGGTGCAATGCCATCGTTGTGTGTGTGTGTGTGTGTGTGTGTATGTGTAGGCACCTGCACCCTTGTGTGCGTGATCGCGGCTGCCCTGCTCGCTGGTGCCTGGAGAGAAACCCTCTCTCACCGAAGCAGCTGCCTACCCCCCCCTCCCCAGATCCTGCCAAGATTGGCGTTTCATTTCCGCTGGATAATCACATTACAGTCTGGTTGGGTGCCAGGTTTCTCTGTGGCGCAGGTTTGAACACCCCTCCCCACAACCCCTCATTCTTATTCTCCTCGACACCACTGCAGAGTGACGGTGCGATCTCAGCAACGCACAGAAACACAGCCTGTCCGATTCCCCTGACAGAGATTTACAAAGGCTTCCTCTAAACAGAAAGTTAAGTGTGCCACACAAGTTCTATGAAGACCACGCAATGCTCCAGTCTGACCCCCTCCCTGATCCTAGAATACTGGGTCCAGTTTTGCTGAACCCAGGTCTCGAGCTACGGCGACAGGCTGAAAGGATGAATTCAGCTTAAGGATAAACAGGGACTTGAAGTTTATAAAACCCTAAACGGTCACTGCTTCGGATTTAGCGCAGACAGCAGGGCGAGAGGGCTTCGATGGCAGCTGAGTCAAAGCTTGACGCTGCACAGTCCAGTGGTCCTGATACACACTGCCTGCCTGCTGCTGATACGGTACTGCAACGGAAATGTTAATCGTGGTGCAGTGCTACCAAGGGCAGCCTCACACCGTTATCAGGGCAGTGCCACTGTCTGTTTGCATTGCCGTTGAAGGCAATCTCATAAGGGGAACCTGGGTGCTGGCCAACATGTTTTAGTAAAAAAAAGAAAAATGCTTTATTAAGACACACACAGAGAAGACAGAAGGGATCGCTTCAATTTGAATGTCAGTTTTGCTCACATGTCTGAGGCCAGTGCAAACGTTGCCAATAGTAATTTCTGATCCTGAATTTAGCACAGGTTCCCTTGTTTAGTATCCCTGTGCTTTACCATGCTTTACCACACCACAAGACCACAGCCGGGAAAATGATTAAAACAGGACTCGGAACGAAGCTAAACCGGAGCAAACACCACACAGGAGTAAAACTAGCTAACGAGCGACAAAACAAAAGAGCTGGTCAGGTACTGACAGAACTACTTTACAAGGGTCAGCTGTCTTTAAGCAGCCTCTGGTTTGAAAACGACACCCCAGACAGACAGACAGACAGACAGGCAGGCAGGCTCGCAGAAGCGTGGTAACTCATGTTGAGGGAATCTCTGATAAGAATAATAAAAAAAGACAGTGTCACATTTTTTCATATTTACGTAGATGACAGAACCGATGTGGATTCCCTGTTGCTGCTCCTGCTCATCATCCGAGGCACATTGGGGATGCATTAGTATCAGTAGTGCACAGTGAATGGGGTTAGGGTTGCACTAAGAAACCTCTTGATGCAGATAATGACATATTATCATACATAACACATGCATAACATGAAGACACTCAGCAATATTATTATCATACATAACACATGCATTAGGATGAGAGACAGGGTGCTTATTAGGGCAGTAAAGCTGAAGACATTAAGAAATTAAGAAAGATTAATGGAAAAAAGGAACTGTGGTCCCTTCTCCCTCTCCCTCCCTCCTCCTCTCTCTCCCCTCCCCTTGTCCCTCCTCCCTCTCCCTCCTCCATCTCTCCCCCTCTCCTTTTCTCTCCCTCATCCCTCTCTCTACCCCTCTCCCCTTCTCCCTCCTCCCTCTCTCTCTCTCCTCCTCCATCTCCTCTTCTCCCTCCTCCTCTCTCCCTCCTCCCCCTCTCTCTCCCCTTCTCCCCCTTCTCCTTCCTCCCCTCCTCCTACCCCTCTCCCTCTCTCCTTCCTCCCTCCCTCCCCTTCTCCCTCCTCTATCTCCCTCCTCTCCCTCTAAATCCTCCTCCTCCTCCCTCCCTCTGTCCGTCCCTCCCTCTCCCTCTCCCTCTCCCTCCTCCTCTCCCCTTCTCCCTCCTCCCTCTCCCTCCTCCTCCATCTCCTTCTCCCTCCTCCTCTCTCCCACCTCCCCCCTCTCTCCCCCCCTCCACTCTCCCCCTCCTCTCTCCCCCCTCCTCCCCCTCTCCCCTTCTGCCTCCTCCTCTCTCCCTCCCCAAATCCTCCTCCCTCCCTCCCTCCCTCCCTCCCTCTCTGTCCGTCCCTCCCTCCTCTCTCCCTCTCCCTCCTCCTCCTCTTTATAACCCTCATGCATCCCCGTCTCCTCAGTCCTTCTATAATGGAGACACTCACTCCACAAAGACTTCATTTACAGGAGAAATACACTTTTTGGTGCTGATATTTTTATATTGATATATTTTAACTGATCCTGTTAAAAAGGTATCTCCAATTGTATTTTTGTTCTCCATAATCCTCTCAATAGAATACAAATCATTAAAGTAACTTCATAACTGTCACTTTATATCATAGGTTTATATATAGATTGATTGATTGGATTGACTGATTGATTGATTGATTGATTGATGGGTAGAGAAATCACAGGTGAGATTCATGAACTGGAGGTTTTTTTTTGGACCCAATAGTTCAGTATTTTGAAGAGCAGCTTTTTCGTATCCCGATTACTGGGCACCCCTAACAGTCCAGGTTTCTGTTTCAACCACTTCCTCACACACGGTGTCTATTTGAAAGTGCGTCCCGCTGGGCTAGTCTACACGGTCTGCTTTCTTACTGATGGCCGCAAGTTTTGCATCACCTATAATTTTAGGATTGAGACATAATCATAAAAAAAAAACTCTATGAACATAATTCAGATATTTTATTTAACATCATGTCATTAAAGAAACTACAAACTGATAATTGCAAAAGTCTACTGGAAAGAAGCCACAATAGCAGCACAGTATTTCATGCTAGAATTCGAAATGTCACATTTTTGTCAGCTTTTCCTGAAAAGCTACAAAGCGGTGAGCAATTCAATGGGTTAACGTAACATTATTCCGCAGCTTTCGTTCGATTTGAATTCTATAGGGTGATGCAAAACGTTTGTCCAGAGTTGTGCAGTGGACCGGACAGCACACTGCCTGGTACTGACCACTGCAATGGATTAGCGTCAGTGTTCATCGTGTGTCCATTGTGATCCTATCACGGTACTATATGACAGTCTCTATGGCTATTGCAGTGCACGGCTGCAGGTTTGAGACGCACTGGAGTGGTTCAAACAGAAACCCCCGACTGTGTCCCGCAGGACTGGTGCTGGCTCTGGGGCTGGCAGGGGGGTGAGGGGGTTGGTGTCTGTGGGGATGGGCTGGTATCTCACCTGGTCTCACTCCCGTTAGGACAGGCAGCGGATGGTGGGTGAAAGCCATGCGCGCCGACCTCGTCTGTGGGGACAGGGCACTGCTGAAATCGAACTTTCCCGGCTTCTTAAGAGAACCAGGCGATGACAGTCCTGGCAAGAATGATCAACAAATGGCAATGTTTTATTACATCTTTCCACTGAGCAACAACCTATAGATCTAACTGCAGACAGGACAGAGAACGCCGTCCTGAGCAATCCCATCAGGCACTGCAGGACTGCGCCGGTGTGTCAACAGGGCCTGTAGCTAAACCCGCTCTTCCATTGGTTATACAGGTGCCCGAATGTGCAGTTTGGAAAGAAACACATTGTGCAAACACGCATTTCTATTGTCACACAGCTGGCGCTACGCTGGGTTCATCTCTTTTTCTGCTTTCAGACAGTGTTGCGCTTCACCTAGCCACTTCACTGCCTTCTTCAGCCATTAACCAATCAGCTGCTTCCCCCTACTGACTGACATGCTTTCCATGCGACCCAGAAGACACTGCTCGGGTGACCTAGGAAGTGTAAGGAGCTGACCTGAAAATAAGGCAGAGCGACCGAGAACTTTCTTTATTGCAACGCAGTACCAGATGTCGCACTTTACAGAGGTGTGTGCTCGAACGTGTTTCTTTCAAAACTGCACGATTTTAGGACTATGCAGCGTAGGGAGGTGCGGGACAGGTAGGGTTCCTAAGCTACAATGAGAGGCCTCGCAATCTGAGCAACGAGATTTCAAATACAGGTACAGGCACCACACTGCAGTTATTAAATAAACCAACGGATACTCGATTTCATCTCTGAAAACATTAAGTTAACTTCACTGCAACAATTGCGTTTCTATTGTAGCTGCTGAAAAAAATGCCTGCGCTACAAAATGCATTAATTAATTTTTAACGGCATTCATTTAAACGAAGACGCCACACTACAGCCACACCTAACGATTCCACAACAGCACAGACACGTCTACACACAGTGACCGGAACACCATCAATCAGACATTCCCTTTAAGAGACCCGCTCCAGCAATGGCAGGCAGCCTGCTTAAAGGAGAAGCCATGTTGAACTTGGGAATTTTTTTTTTAATTGAAATGCTACGTCTCTTGCATAATCTGTGCGCCCAATTGTTTTACCCGCCTTGCGTTACTCCCCAGTTTAGATTGTCAATTTACATTCCCTCACCGCAGCAACTACCCACAACAGCTCAGGAAGACTGACGGTTCAGCGGGGGTCCTCCGATCCCCAAGCTAGTCGCCTCTGCACAGCCAGGAGCTCCACAGCGGAGGTCAGAGAGCTAGCGCCCTCTGGAGGACAAAGGCCAGCCCTGCAGGCGTCCGCTTGAGCTCACTGGGTGCCTGACTAGTAGGGGGCGCTGCAGTGCCTTGAGGAGTCCCTGGCGGTTTTGCTTAACTAATTAGAGGGAGCTCCAGAGTCAGTGGTCCCTGTGGAATCCCTTTTACCAAGGGAGACACTCGGGGACCCCTGCGCTCCCCTGACTGTGTGACTCCCCCTGCACACCACGCGGCCGTGCCTTTACCAGGGGAGACCCTCGGGGACCCCTGCGCTTCCCTGACTGTGTGACTCCCCCTGCACACCACGCGGCCGTGCCTTTACCAAGGGAGACCCTCAGGGACCCCCGCGCTCCCCTGACTGTGTGACTCCCCCTGCACACCGCGCGGCCGTGCCTTTACCAGGGGAGACCCTCAGGGACCCCTGCGCTCCCCTGACTGTGTGACTCGTGTGTTAAAATGTGAACTATTAAACGTGTTTACCCTTATAAACATTTACTAGTGCATTTGCAGAGTCATTTTGCAGTTTTACCCTGATTCCCCCATGGTTATACTGTGCATTTATCACAGTTTACCATGGTTGGTTTTTTAAAATGTGCTTTACAGTGTATTCGCTATTCCTTATTGCACTTTGCTATGCTTTTACCTTTTAGAAGGCTTAAAACATCGAGGAATCGAACAGGAACCAGTGATTATTACGAAATGCGTGAGCTTGGAGGAAATGCTTTAAGGACAGGGAAGTGAATCGGAGACGCACACAACAGCATTTCCATTGCTTGAACGTTTGCCCGACATCTTCGATTGGAGAGTCTGTTTAAATTGCCAGGCTTTGGTGTCAAAGTATCCCGTTCCCTCTCAGGGTTTGATTAACTCGGGCGGAGAGGGATTGTGTTCTGGGCTGCGAGTTTCAAGGATCCCCTGGTCCTGGCTCTGATCTGGGGGAGTAGGAGACACTGTGGAGCACAGCACGGGAGCCTGAGCCTCACCATCTGCTACTGGGGGGGAACAGCTTGCCTCACAGCCTCTAGAACACACAGCCTCCCCTGATCAAACAGGAAATCGAGCCACGATCAGACACTTAGAACAAGCTGTGGAGGGAAGCCAGCCCGTCTGTTTGCGAAGTCTCGGATCTCCCACACACAATGTAGCATATAAATAATTCCATTAATCTGGCCTGTTGTAGATAGGGCTCTTATGTACAGTTTTTAAAGAAACATATTCTAGTTTATACAGCTCAGGCCAAAAGCTTTGCATTGCCTAGAATTTTAGGATTTAAAAACTATACAAACATAATTTAGATATTTTTATATATTACTATTATTAATTTATAAGCATATGCTCTTATCCAGGGCAACTTACAATTGTTACAAGATATCACATTATTTTTACATACAATTACCCATTTACACAGTTGGGTTTTTACTGGAGCAATCTAGGTAAAGTACCTTGCTCAAGGGTACAGCAGCAGTGTCCCCCACCTGGGATTGAACCCACGACCCTCCGGTCAAGAGTCCAGAGCTCTAACCACTACTCCACACTGCTGGCCTTTGATTACATGCCATCATAGTAGTACAGTATCTCATGTTAAATTCTGAAATGTCACATTTTTCAATTTATGTCAGTTTTTCGTGAAGTATATGGAAAATTACAAACCGCTGTGCAATTCAATATGTTATTCAGCAGGTTTCATTCGAATTTATGAAGCAAAATAAGTTCATTCTATAGGGTGATGCAACACTTTTGGCCACAGCTATATATATATATATATATATATATATATATATATATATATATATATATATATATATATATAATATCTGCTACTACACCTGGCTTAAAGATATTTCTGTCTTGATCACCTGGAGGGTGAAATTATTATTATTATTATTATTTATTTCTTAGCAGACGCCCTTATTCAGGGCGACTTACAGTTGTTACAAGATATCACATTATACATTATTTCACATTATACAGATATCACATTATTTTTACATACAATTCCCCATTTATACAGTTGGGTTTTTACTGGAGCAATCTAGGTAAAGTACCTTGCTCAAGGGTATAACAGCAGTGTCCCCCACTGGGGATTGAACCCACGACCCTCCGGTCAAGAGTCCAGAGCCCTAACCACACACTGCTGCCCCATAATTATCCCCTGAGTCCCACCAATGGCTTTTTCTCTTGTCAGCAAGCAACCAGCGGCTCCTCCTATTGGCTGACAAGCTTTCAGCCAGCAGCATGGCCCAGAAGACACTGCTGCGACCAAAGAACCCAGGAAGTGCAAGCGTAGCTGATTTCCTGAGAGTACGGCACGAAAACTGGGGACTTTCTGTTCTAAATGAAAATTATAAATTAACACTGCTCACCGGAGACCTGTGGAGCTAACGAAAGTGCAGCATGGGTGAGAATTCGTTTGTTAGCGACACTCTCTTTAAATGATCGCTTCTCATGTCCAGTTCGTTTCTTTGACAAAATGAAGAAACCGATACTCCAATTTACCAAAAGACACAGAGATAGAAACATTTGAAGTTTAGTTTAATATTTTATCAGTACGTATTGGTCCTGAATCAACCACACGAACCAACAACACTAGCGTGTACGACACATAACACAAACGCAGGATTCTCGATGCAGAACGAATCTACAAAAAAAGACCTGAATGTCTCTAATGTGTGTGGATCAACATGGAAGCCAAGTACCAAATGTTCTGAAAAATGTAAACAGTATGAGGGAGGTGCGAATGGAAGTTAATTAAAGGGACGGGGTTCGGATCTGCAAACCTGGGGAGCTGCACCTTTAATGATCGCTTTACACTCTGCAGGACGTCCACCTGTGCCGAAATGATTTGGCAACCCATCAGTCAATGTGGCAAAGCAGACTCGCTCCTGACAGCCCGTCACTGCCAAGCGACTGCAGGCACCTGCTTCCCCAATCACATTCACATTTAATTAGTTCCATTTTTTTTTTTTAATTGTGGAAGAACAGAAAGAGAGAGACAGAGCTGATAAATATTACTGCAGGGCTTTTTCTGTGAAGACCCTTTCTGCTCTGGCTGGAGAGATTTTACTCTGAGTAAACCGCGGAGAACAGGAAATCTAGTCAGAGAAAATTCAAAAGCCTTAAAAACTAAAATTTGAAGCTGCTGAGCTAACCCCATTCAGACCTCTGATAACTAATGTTAACAAACCACAGACACTGCGACTCATTTGTGGTTTTAACCCATGAAGTGCCACTGTCCTCATTTGTAATTGCCTATAGTATTTTTTAACTGGCTAGATTTGTTATGATAACGTACTCTAACTGTGTTCTGGTCAAAGAATTTAACTTGGTACTTTAATGCTACATAGAATTGGGAGTACAGACAGCTTTGATAATATGGCCCTGCCTGTCTAAAGTTGGTATAATGTCATTTTAAATCTCCTGTGAATGAAATGTCTGTAGAGTATATTGCGCTGCCATTAGAAACGCATCAGGCCAGTACACTGATAGTAGCGTTTCAAAAGACATACTGCACCATCACGAATTCAAACTTACAGGGGGAAAATAAAAATGTGTTTAGAAAAGTCGCTGCACAAATTAAAGCAAACCTGGTCTCAATCCCACTATCCAGCAAGGATCTCACTTCAAAGCGATCTCTAATAAAGCGCTTGCTTGCTGGATTTACCCAGCAGAAATCTTTTTGATACAAAGAAAGATCCTCTACACAAATACCCCTTTTCTTCTCAGTAACTGCAAAATACAGGTGGTAGGAAGCGACTGTGTACACTCTGCGCTCATGAAAGTTGTGGGACAACGGCGCAGGCATGGCGTGGACACCTTGTGACCCTGAGGACCCCAGTCCTGACACTGCTAGCTTGTTTTTGGTTAGGTTTGTGATTTGTCTGAAAGGGTTCAGGAGAGCCTCAGAGCCTAATTTTATGAAGTCTTAACTGTGGAAGGCAGTGGGTCAGCCCAGTCAATGAAACCCGAGCTGAAATAGGACACTGCCCCCTGGGTATTACCTGGAGCAGAATGGGTACGTCTTCAGCTTAATAAATTCGATGATTGTCGTCCCTTTTTAAACTGAGAAACAGATTCAGGGTTTAATCTAGAGTCAATAAATGGCCCATCATGCATAGGGTATGCTTGTCTAGGGTATAATAGGATGTTGTGTGGTCCAGTGGTTAAAGAAAAGGGCTTGTAACCAGGAGGTCCCCGGTTCAAATCCCACCTCAGCCACGACTCATTGTGTGACCCTGAGCAAGTCACTTCACCTCCTTGTGCTCCGTCTTTCGGGTGAGACGTAGTTGTAAGTGACTCTGCAGCTGATGCATAGTTCACACACCCTAGTCTCTGTAAGTCGCCTTGGATAAAGGCGTCTGCTGAATAAACTGATTAAGGCATGCACCACCACCTTATCATACATGACTTTCTTACAGTTTTGAAGCGGAGGGAACACAAAGTCACTTTTTCAGGAACAGCGGCTTGAAACCTGGTTCCGGGAGACCTAGTTTGAGGATGATGTGCCAAACCCCCAAGTCTCCCCTGGTGTGCCGTGCTGCGGTCTGAAACCTAGTCTCCTGAAACCCAAACCACAAAGTGGCTTCGTGTTCCCACAGCACAGCAGATCAGTTTAGGACTGAGGTCTCTCTCGCTTGGGGATAACTAGTGCCATTGTCACTCATCTTTAATGGCTCACCAGTTAAAAAAAACAACACAAAGACACACACACAAGACACAAAGAAGCCTGCATTCACCCACACCAGGATAGACGGTGTCATTAAGAGGTATTTGAATTGTTCTAACCATGGTAAGGATACTGCACGCCATCATTTTCATGTTTAATCTTCCTCTCCTGCACAGTCGCCAAATGGTGCTGCACTGCAATTCCAAGGGGAGAAGGGTATTGTTAAGAGACATCACAGCTGGGACGGTGAAACAGTGTGTGGGCAATGGGGGTTTAAAGAAGTCTTAGCTAATATTTATCGCTATCATTTCTTAAAATCTAGATATTTCTATATGAAAGATGCACAAGTTATGGTAAAGGTGATTTTTTTTTTGGAATGGTATTTTTTTTGTGAATTAATGATCGTTTTTTGCAGAAACTCCCAATGCTACACAGCACTGAGTTCTGCTTTCAAAACGTCCTGTAAAGGAATTTGAAAAGCACACCAGGTCACAGGAGCGATGGGCTACTGACAAGGGCAGCCAAAGCGTGACGCTTCTGGGAGTCGGAGTTTTGTGAAGGATTATTCTCGAGAAAATCGATCTTTTTCAATAAATCCGCCCTAACAAGAGCAATATATAAACGTTTGGAATTGTTTATCAGTTTACAAGAAGTCCAAACGCGTGGATTTTCAAAGTCGACTGCATTCGTTAATGACGGGACGTGCAAAAGACATCGGCCAATTATTTAACATAATGTATGCTTCTTTCAAAACAGGAGCTTTACAAAGAGACGGTAAAGCATGTCAGGTAAGATCTGTTTGTTTTGTTAATTATATATATTTATAAAACCATTCCCTTAGAAGTCATTGATTCACTTTCAATGCATTGTTAATCAATCTAGCTAGATTTATAAAAACGCATCCCATTCTAACCCCAGTGTGCCACCCTGAAGAAGCCCCAGCTAGCAGAGCCATCAGCAGAGGGCAGCATCACCAGCAGGGAATTTATGGTTTAAACATTTTCCAAGCGTTCGCATTTTTCTTAAGCCACTGTCAGAGATGTGGGCGTGCAACACGGGAGGTCAGAGGCTGAGCTCACACAGCAGCATGAGTGGGGCGTCAGCTGACTTATTCAGCATGTATTAGTGAGATTACATTTTAAAACAGGCGTGGTTCACCTTTATCTTCTAGGGCATCATACAAACATTCCCACTGTGTTTAATCATTTCAAACTGGTTTAATACTTTAAATTAATCTGAATCCCCAGTTCCCAGAACTGGATCCACAATGGGGTTTGGCGCTGCCCAGTCCAGTGGTGCTGATATGGTACTGCTTACCAGTAGTATCATGTGTGTGTTCAGGTGCTCCAAAAAATCACACATTCCAGTAAATCCTAACTACAGTAATAGATATTATTTCTAGAATTTTTTCGGTTTCAGATTTTCCTAGGAAAAACATTTAGAATGTTTCCGGGGTTTTTTTTTTTTCATCTGGAGAAACAGATCTTGAAATATAAAACTGCTCTGGAAGAAAAAAAAAAACATTAAAATCAAATCCGTGTTTAACCTACTGTGCATCTCTTTCATATAGGAAAATGCGAGAGCGACGAAGCGATGGGATTACATATCAGAGAAGACTTACTGGAACTATAGTGCCAGATGTATGTACTTTAACACCAGTGTGATAGCGCTGGCACGTCTCAATTGGATTAAGGTTGGGGTATCGTTATACCCACCCCACTGTAGCTGTCCTTGTGCTACCACTGCCCCCTATGCACAGGTTCATTGCATTGCATAACATATCATTTTCAACACTGGAAAGTTGAGAGGGAAAGTTAGGTGTGTTTGCAGAGTCCCCGGACTGCATTCTTGCAGTAAATACAGACAAGGATCACAGACAAGGGGCTGTAAATGTAAGGGATGGAACAAGTGAGGAGAGCTGGAGCACACCAGGCAGTCAGCCACAACAGAGATGTCAAGATACAATCAAACCAGTAAATAACAGACTGAAGGGAAAATGCGATACTCTGTTAAATGGCACGCATGAAGTGTTATTATGTGTTTGTGTTCCGCTAGATACCGGCTCTCTCGAACCATTACTCGAACCCACTGCCTTCCACACTGCAGCCCGGCGCTTTCTTTATCTAACCACTGACCTCCTTAAACCCACTGCCTTCCACACTGCAGCCCAGCGCTTTCTTTATCTAACCACTGACCTCCTTAAACCCACTGCCTTCCACACTGCAGCCCAGCGCTTTCTTTATCTAACCACTGAGCTCCTCAAACCCGCTGCCTTCCACACTGCAGCCCAGCGCTTTCTTTATCTAACCACTGAGCTCCTCAAACCCACTGCCTTCCACACTGCAGCCCAGCGCTTTCTTTATCTAACCACTGACCTCCTTAAACCCACTGCCTTCCACACTGCAGCCCAGCGCTTTCTTTATCTAACCACTGAGCTCCTCAAACCCCACTGCCTTCCACACTGCAGCCCAGCGCTTTCTTTATCTAACCACTGACCTCCTTAAACCCACTGCCTTCCACACTGCAGCCCAGCGCTTTCTTTATCTAACCACTGAGCTCCTCAAACCCGCTGCCTTCCACACTGCAGCCCAGCGCTTTCTTTATCTAACCACTGACCTCCTTGAACCCACTGCCTTCCACACTGCAGCCCGGTGCTTTCTTTATCTAACCACTGAGCTACTTCAATTCTTCAGCCTTATATCTTCCACATAAGGGCACTGCTAATTATATCGGCTTCTAATAGGTCATTTTTATATTTCTTTGCTATTCACCAACCTGGAAGGACTGATTTTTTAAAGCGTGTTTATCGTTTATCACTTTGAAATATGAGAATAAACTAATAAGCCTCCTACTGAAAAGTTTACACGAGCTGCAAACTTGATTGAATAAATCAAAAGTGGCTTTTTATCTTATAGGGCCCATTCACTTTCAAATCATGTCCCTCCAATTCAATTCAATGCACTGTATGATGTCATACTGGAATGAGGAAATCAAATATGATGTCATACTGGAATGAGGAAATCAAATATGATGTCATACTGGAATGAGACGGTGACAGCGCTTTAGTTCAAGAGAGAAAAACAACTACAAACATGAGAAACAAAAGATTAAAATGGCATTTCTGAAAGCTGGTCAAAGTGGTCAGGATAAGAAATGGGCCAGTACCTGCGTCCACATCGTTGGGCCAGCCGCTGGACTGGCTACTGCTGGCAGCGGGGGAGCGTCCCGAGTAGAAGACGTCGTCCACTGGGCTTTCCATCTCACTGTCATCGATGGACTTGCGCTTAGTGGAGCTGCAGAGAAGCACAGGACACAGGTTAGCTGCACGCTGTGCATGTGTGCTGTATCGCTGTGGCCAAAAGCTTTGTCTCACCCTACTGAATGAACTGCTTCATAAAGCCCAATGAAACCTGCTGAATAACGTGACGTTTACATTATCGCTTTGTAGTTTTCCATATACTTATAACATATATACAAAAATCTAACATGACATACTGTACTACTATTATAAGGGCAGCAGTGTGGAGTAGTGGTTAGGGCTCTGGACTCTTGACCGGAGGGTCGTGGGTTCAATCCCTGGTAGGGGACACTGCTGCTGTACCCTTAAGCAAGGCACTTTACCTAGATTGCTCCAGTAAAAACCCAACTGTATAAATGGGTAATTGTATGTAAAAAATAATGTGATATCTTGTGACAATTGTAAGTCGCCCTGGATAAGGGCGTCTGTTAAGAAATAAATAATACTATTATGGCTTCCGGTAGACTTTTGCGATATCATATTGTTGTTTCTTTGAGTACATGACGTTAAATAAATTTTTAAAAATAACTCAAGTTCCTAAAATTCTAGGTGATGCAAAACTTTTGGCCACAGCTGTATATGTTGATGTATGTTTATTTATGTTCATGCATTTCTCTACATAGATCCCTAGGCTTCGTTTGCCCTTATCCTCATTTTTTCACATAAAAATAATAACACTGTTATGAACGTGAATACTCTGTAGTACTGTGGGTGGGTTTTTTCTAAGTCTTACTTTCTGTTTAATAATATCATTAAAAAAAACTGGGGGACCACAGACCACTGGGGGTGACAGCATATACATAAATAATCTCTCCCTAGCAGCCTTCCCCACGCAAAGCCATGTCTAATTATCTACACGAAAAATCTCTCCTCGAAGCCCTTAAAAACAAAAGCAATGATTTCCTGTTTTTATACTGTTGTACTTATTTAAATCATATGTCAAATTATTTAAAAAAGATTCATTCAGTGATTTATTTATATACTGTTGCACACTTTTTGCAGTCGTGATTGATATATTTGAATTTTTGTCAATGAAAATAATTCAAACAGAAACAAATTTAGCACTATTGTGTGCATTAATTCTGGATGATATTCAGCACTGTTGAATGGATTAGTTCTGGATGATATTCAGCACTGTTGCATGGATTAGTTCTGGATGATATTCAGCACTGTTGTGTGCATTAATTCTGGATGATATTCAGCACTGTTGAATGGAGTAGTTCTGGATGATATTCAGCACTGTTGAATGGATTAGTTCTGGATGATATTCAGCACTGTTGCATGGATTAGTTCTGGATGATATTCAGCACTGTTGAATGGATTAGTTTTGGATGATATTCAGCACTGTTGAATGGATTAGTTCTGGATGATATTCAGCACTGTTGCATGGATTAGTTCTGGATGATATTCAGCACTGTTGAATGGATTAGTTCTGGATGATATTCAGCACTGTTGCGTGGATTAGTTCTGGATGATATTCAGCACTGTTGAATGGATTAGTTCTGGATGATATTTACACTGTTGAATGGATTAGTTCTGGATGATATTTACACTGTTGAATGGATTAGTTCTGGATGATATTCAGCACTGTTGCGTGGATTAGTTCTGGATGATATTCAGCACTGTTGTGTGCATTAATTCTGGATGATATTCAGCACTGTTGAATGGAGTAGTTCTGGATGATATTCAGCACTGTTGTGTGGATTAGTTCTGGATGATATTCAGCACTGTTGAGTGGATTAGTTCTGGATGATATTCAGCACTGTTGAATGGATTAGTTCTGGATGATATTCAGCACTGTTGAATGGATTAGTTCTGGATGATATTCAGCACTGTTGAGTGGATTAGTTCTGGATGATATTCAGCACTGTTGAATGGATTAGTTCTGGATGATATTCAGCACTGTTGTGTGCATTAATTCTGGATGATATTCAGCACTGTTGAATGGAGTAGTTCTGGATGATATTCAGCACTGTTGTGTGGATTAGTTCTGGATGATATTCAGCACTGTTGAGTGGATTAGTTCTGGATGATATTCAGCACTGTTGAATGGATTAGTTCTGGATGATATTCAGCACTGTTGTGTGCATTAATTCTGGATGATATTCAGCACTGTTGAATGGAGTAGTTCTGGATGATATTCAGCACTGTTGAATGGATTAGTTCTGGATGATATTTACACTGTTGAATGGATTAGTTCTGGATGATATTCAGCACTGTTGAATGGATTAGTTCTGGATGATATTCAGCACTGTTGAATGGATTAGTTCTGGATGATATTCAGCACTGTTGAATGGATTAGTTCTGGATGATATTCAGCACTGTTGTGTGCATTAATTCTGGATGATATTCAGCACTGTTGAATGGAGTAGTTCTGGATGATATTCAGCACTGTTGAATGGATTAGTTCTGGATGATATTTACACTGTTGAATGGATTAGTTCTGGATGATATTCAGCACTGTTGAATGGATTAGTTCTGGATGATATTCAGCACTGTTGTGTGCATTAATTCTGGATGATATTCAGCACTGTTGAATGGATTAGTTCTGGATGATATTCAGCACTGTTGAATGGATTAGTTCTGGATGATATTTACACTGTTGAATGGATTAGTTCTGGATGATATTCAGCACTGTTGCATGGATTAGTTCTGGATGATATTCAGCACTGTTGAATGGATTAGTTCTGGATGATGTTCAGCACTGTTGCATGGATTAGTTCTGGATGATATTCAGCACTGTTGAATGGATTAGTTCTGGATGATATTCAGCACTGCTGAATGGATTAGTTCTGGATGATGTTCAGCACTGTTGCGTGGATTAGTTCTGGATGATATTCAGCACTGTTGAATGGATTAGTTCTGGATGATATTCAGCACTGTTGAATGGATTAGTTCTGGATGATATTCAGCACTGTTGAATGGATTAGTTCTGGATGATATTCAGCACTGTTGAATGGATTAGTTCTGGATGATATTCAGCACTGTTGCATGGATTAGTTCTGGATGATATTTTAATGGCAGACAACTTTCCAAGAACATTCCCTTTTTTCGTAGGTGACTTTTTTAAAACAATTGTGAAATGACCAAGGAAGTAAAACAAAAAAATGGGACTTATGTAGCCTAGTGTAGTAGCAGATACCATTACTGAAAACACATGTTTAATATAGCACATGCCTCTTTTAAACCTGGGCATTTGTACCAGATCAGACTGATGTTATTATATTAGCTGCAAATCCCTTTATTGGTGTGAGTAATATAAAACACAGGGTCCATTACAGCAGCATGCACATCGAAACCTGGGTTAGTCTAACTGTCAGTGTGGAAAAGCAGGGTTAATAACAGTGATAGCTACCTCCGAGGCAGGCTGGAATAAAGCTCCACTTCAACTGATCTGCAAAGCAAGAGAGACACAGGGGCTGCAGTCACACAGCAATGCAGGCAGAGACAGAGACAGAGACAGAGGCAGGACAGGGGGGCAGAGCAGAGGACAGTGTGGAAGAGAAGAGCAGACAGACCCTAGCGTGTCTTTAGTGCCGCACCAGCCAGCCGAAATCACCTTGCAGTTTGCACCTTGCACCTCCAGGGCTTCAGCAACGACCTCCAGTTCAGAATAGTATTTATACGATCAGGAGCCAGCATCGTATTGTATTACATTTTTTTTCTTACATTATTAAACTTTGAGCAAACGTTTGTCAGCCCCACATTCTACTGGAATCAGAACAGGAAAACCTCACGGAGTGGAACCTGTGTTCCGTACCTGGTGGATGGCGGTGACGTTATTGAGCGTCGCCCCAGTGCGACCTGGTTTATGTTGTAGTAGCCCGGACTGTCCAGGTCGGCCAGGGAGAAATTAGGACCTGATGCTGTGGCAACAGGGGCTGCAAAAAAAAAAACAATACTGAGTAAAAAATAACATCACAGTTACGAATCATGAACAGCTCCATACTCTCCATTTTAACCATCTGAGCATACTGTAGCTAAGTGACACTTTTTTTTATTTAAAATAAGTGAAGAAAACCCTTCTAGACGTTTCCCAAAGTAAAAGCACAGCTAAGTGTAATAAAGTATAGTGGAAGGATCGCACAGCACAGAGAGGTATGACAAACCACTGGAAAGGCTGCTAAACTACCACGGAAAACTTTTAGAAGTCTTGATCACACATGCTGTTGTCTGTTCCTCTGTGTTCCAGTGTGGTTTGACCATCTTTGGTCTTTGCACAAGTTCTACACAGCTTGCCATGGCACAGTACAGCCTGTGCAGTACAGAGCTCTCTCTCCACAGCCCCTAACACATCCCTTTCATCTGCTCAGCGCTCCGTTCTTTAAAATACATAAATCAACTGGGAAAGACATTTCTCAACAAATCTATCGAGAAGCAAACAGTACAAGCAAACAGTACAGCAAACATGGGTCTGCAACTACATTAGGGATCTCAATCTGTTAAACTTTCACTTCTGAGGTCATTTAACCTCAGCATCGTCTTCAGGGTGGTGTTACTGGACAGTGTTGTGTTGATGTGTGAGCTGTAACGCAGCGATCCCCTCCAAAGGGCAGACTTACTCTGAGACACTCTGACCAGCTCTGTCACGTTCCACACTCCGGACGTCACAAAGCAGTCCTGGAAATTCAAGTGCCCTGAAAGAAGTGAGGAGGCCCATCAGCACATGCCAGGGAACAGTCAACCGGCACAATTTTCATTTGAAATAAGACAGAAAGCCGTCCCGGCAGTAAAGGGTCTGAGAGTGAACTCACCATTCGGGGGGGGCTTGATGTCTGCGTCTCCTTGCTGGTTTGTACTCTCTGATTGTCCGGATTCTGAAACAACAACAAGACATTGTGATTAGTACACTGCTTCTCCTGCGGCCATATTCACCACCTCGGAGTCAGCTCTCATCAGAGCCACACTGCTTCCCCTCCCTTCCAGTCCCTCCTCAGCTCCACTAGAGCCACACTGCTTCCCCTCCCTTCCAGTCCCTCCTCAGCTCCACTAGAGCCACACTGCTTCCCTCCCTCCCAGTCCCTCCTCAGCGCCACTAGAGCCACACTGCTTCCCTCCCTCCCAGTCCCTCCTCAGCTCCACTAGAGCCACACTGCTTCCCTCCCTCCCAGTCCCTCCTCAGCTCCACTAGAGCCACACTGCTTCCCTTCCTCCCAGTCCCTCCTCAGCTCCACTAGAGCCACACTGCTTCCCTCCCTCCCAGTCCCTCCTCAGCTCCACTAGAGCCACACTGCTTCCCTCCCTCCCAGTCCCTCAGCTCTAACCACTAGAGCCACACTGCTTCCCTCCCTCCCAGTCCCTCCTCAGCGCCACTAGAGCCACACTGCTTCCCTCCCTCCCAGTCCCTCCTCAGCTCCACTAGAGCCACACTGCTTCCCTCCCTCCCAGTCCCTCCTCAGCTCCACTAGAGCCACACTGCTTCCCTCCCTCCCAGTCCCTCCTCAGCTCCACTAGAGCCACACTGCTTCCCTCCCTCCCAGTCCCTCCTCAGCTCCACTAGAGCCACACTGCTTCCCTCCCTCCCAGTCCCTCCTCAGCTCCACTAGAGCCACACTGCTTCCCTCCCTCCCAGTCCCTCCTCAGCTCCACTAGAGCCACACTGCTTCCCTCCCTCCCTCCCAGTCCCTCCTCAGCTCCACTAGAGCCATGCTGCTTCCCTCCCTCCCAGTCCCTCCTCAGCTCCACTAGAGCCACACTGCTTCCCTCCCTCCCTCCCAGTCACTCCTCAGCTTCACTAGAGCCACACTGCTTCCCTCCCTCCCAGTCCCTCCTCAGCTCCACTAGAGCCACACTGCTTCCCTCCCTCCCAGTCCCTCCTCAGCTCTACCCAATAGAGCACAGCGAGCAAGCCAAGGCAAACAGTGTGCCTTGTAATGCAGTGATTTAACATTCCCAACGTGTATCACTTCCCTCTCACCCCTAAACCTGTTTAACGCCTCCTCATTAGCGGTGGATTGAGACTGTGTAAACTGAAGATCACCTCCCCCTCCGGGTGTGAGAAGGAGAGAGCAGGGTGCTAGAAGTGGGGGGAACCGTCTCTCTCGCTGGAAACACCAGAGAGCAGAAAAGTCTTGTAACCATCCCATCAAGGGCCTGTTCCTTCACAGCCTGGGGAAGCCTATTTTAATAGGACACAATCTCACTGTGTTTTGAATGTTGTGTTTTGGTGGCTAGTACTTCACCTGCTATAGTCACTTATAACTAGGCTTCTGTTTATGCTCTCCTGTCCTACTCCCTGCTCTGAGTAGGAGTGACTTGGTTGAACTTTACACCGCTTAGAAAAGTACCACAATACATTTCTCTGTGAAAAAATCAGCACGCACGCTGTATTTCCGTAATTTGATACATTACGTTTAGACTGCTCCCAAAATTAGAGTGAGTTATCATATTAATATCAGGTCGATGCCAGTTACAAATGCTCCAGTTACAAAGTAGCCTGTCCTGAAATGAGCACAATGGCACTGAATAGATTGATTAAGAGATGTGTTTATGCATTCAGCAAATTATTACCAAGCAAGACGACAAATGCAAAACAGCAGACCTTCAGTCTGTCAACGATACCTGGTCGCTAGCTATGCGAGTCACAGCAGGGAGAACAGGGTGATTAAATCGATCAGCGAATCACTCAAAACAAAACGTCCACAGTCCAGTCTCCTGTGACAGGGGTGCGAGACTGGCAAAGTGTTTGCACAGCTCTGGACTCAGCGCTGGCATGCATGGGTCTGTTAGGCAGGCTTGTGTGACTCACACCTGTCAGGGATTGTGTCTCCTGTCGCTGAGGTGAGAGGAGGTTAAAAGCTCTATTACCACGAATGCAGAGGAGCCCGGCTCTTTTGCACAGCGGTTAAGATGCTCGCTTTGTGAAGGCACTAGCCAAAAACATTTGCTGTTTGTCCACTTGAACAAAACAAAACGGATCAATTATGGCTCATGCCTCTTTTAGTGTACACTGACGAAGGCACAAGCAAAACGTTTGTGCCTACTGGACTTTTACTTAAAACAGTATACCAAACACACACACACACACACACACACACACACACACACACACACACAAATAAAGAAACTGGCATTTTCCACAGAAAATTTTGATAGTAAAAAGTTTTGAGAACCTAAAATGGTGAATATCATGCAGTCTTTTAGACTGTAGTTTCCCAAATTATAACTAGTGAGCTCAAGTTTTGGGAAAAGGCACCATTTTAACAAAGCAGGACAGCCTGGGTTTGAAACGCAGACTCTCCCTGCTCCCTGTCCTGGGTTTGAAACGCAGACTCTCCCTGCTCCCTGTCCTGGGTTTGAAACGCAGACTCTCCCTGCACGCTGTCCTGGGTTTGAAACGCAGACTCTCCCTGCACGCTGTCCTGGGTTTGAAACGCAGACTCTCCCTGCACGCTGTCCTGGGTTTGAAACGCAGACTCTCCCTGCACGCTGTCCTGGGTTTGAAACGCAGACTCTCCCTGCTCCCTGTCCTGGGTTTGAAGCGCGCACTCTCCCACACCATATTAGGAGTGGTTCATGCAGCTATAAAGGAAGAACAATTTATTTAAGATCAAACTCCGGGCTCTTGATAATTTTAATAATGTACTTAATTGCAGGTTTCAAGCCTTGATTACAAAAGCTGCATTTGGTTTACATTGCGGACCCCGGACGCTAAGAGTCCCCCTTTTCAAACTGTGGAGGGGACACAGGGGAACCCCCCCTCTCTCTCTCTCTCTCTCACTCTTTCTCTCTCTCCACTGCCGCCCGCTCTCTCACTCACATTCAATCTCTCTCTCTGTGGAATCCTGGCAGCCATCTTAGTGCTTGGCAGCCATCTTAGTGTTTGGCGGAACCCTTGCATTCCTGCAAGCTGACAGGCAGATAGAGTGAGCTCTGAACCAGCCAGCTCTCAGGAACACACTAACACAGAGAGAGACAGAGAGGGGAGAGGGGAGAGGGGAGAGGGGAGAGGGGAGGAAATAGGAGAGGAGAGAGGAGAGGGGAGAGGAGAGAGGAGAGGGAATGGGAGAGGGGAGAGGAGAGAGGAGAGGGGAGAAGGGAGAGGAGAGAGAAGAGAGGGGTGAGGAGAGGAGAGAGGGGAGAGGAGAGAGGAGAGAGGAGAGAGGGGCGAGGAGAGAGGAGAGAGGGGCGAGGAGAGAGGGGCGAGGAGAGAGGAGAGAGGGGCGAGCAGCAAGGGGAGAGGGGAAAGGAGAGAGGAGAGAGGAGAGAGGGGAGAGGAGGACGCGAGATGAGAGAGGGGAGAGGAGAGAGGAGAGGGAATGGGAGAGGGGCGAGGAGAGAGAGGAGAGGGAATGGGAGAGGAGAGAGGGAATGGGAGAGGAGAGGAGAGAGAGCGCAGAGGGTAGAGGAGAGGGAGTGTCTCATGACCCCTGATATGGCAGCCATCTCAGATCACTGATGAAAATGAAGGACACCGTTAGATTTTGCCTGGTTTATGAGACGTCAGCAGCAGTACAATAGGTGAGGAAACAGCAGGTTTACAAATTCATACCAGCTCCCCTCCAGAGGATGCTGAATCAGTAAGCCTGGTAAACAGCGACCTCACCAGAAGAATGCACACCGCACACAAGAGGAGGCAGAGCCGGGTAAGTTTGGTATAACGCTGCCTGCCATAGAGATCTGCAATGTAGGTCAGTCAAAGTGTCTTTATAGTAAGCACTAGCTCCATCTAGTGCACAAGCAGGGTATTGCCAGCAAAACAAAGTGGCGGGCTACTAGATGGCACTGGCACTTGGAAATAGACACTGTGGCGGATCTAGCCTGTGTTACACATGTCTGTGGCAGCTCCTGAACTCAGACGATACCCGAGTCACTGCAACCAGAACCACTCCGAACGAGAAGAAACATCAGGGAAATAAAAACTGAAGCAAATGAATTCTGAAGCTGTTTACTGTGTAACCAGGGTCAGGGGGGTCAGCTCCTGTCTTTTCACTTCAATTCCAATTCCCATTCCTTCGAAGAAGGCTGTGAAAACACGGTGTAAAAGATCAGGCGTTCGAGAAGCAGCAAGATCCTCCACGAAACTGGAAACTCCAGCCACTGCTCGATTTCTGCTGATAACTAGCGGCCTCGTCAATCTGTCTAGCGATAATGATTACGTTGCAAAATTGTTTGAATACTGGAAATCAATAAAAGGAAACCTGCTCAGTTCTGCTTGTTGTGGGCACTCCTTCGCACAGAGAAATACCTCGCAGAGTTTCCTTCTAAGATGGAATGTTGCGAAACCCGCAGCTCTGATTGGCTGAGAGTGATTAAAATTCCTTCGAAGAACAGAAATTAAAGCGCCGCGCCTTTAATAAAAGTGCTAGAGTCGGCCACAACCCTTTTAGACTCTCTCCCCCCCCCCCCACCCCAGTAGCTTTGGCACGGATCTTCAATCATTGACACTGTTGTTTTTTTTTTTTAATCACACAAACAGCACCTTATCAAAAAGCAGACAGCTGAATAAAGAGACACAATCCTTCTCTTATCTGTGCTCTGCACCCTCTCCGCACAGCAGCCCGTGCCAGCTCACACACAGAGAGCGCCTTGTTTCACTGTGTGCTGCACTGATCTGCTTATTTACTTGTTTATTGATTGATTGATTGATTGATTGATTGATGCATTTATTTATGTCTTTACTGTTCACGCTGTCTTTCGTTAACCCCACAATGCCCGCTGCCGTGCCGGTGGGATGCGACACACACGATGGTATTTATATGTGTCGTGTGCTTCACTGCGTTACGGATTCTGTTGCTGACGAGCCCGGTTTACAGTGGTTATGACACCCGCTTGTTAAAAATGATCGCGATAATCCCCCTAAATCTTGTTTTAACTCCGGTGGATTGAGATTTGAACTCTAAGCAGCTCCCCCTCTCCCCCCTCTCTCCTTCTTTCTCTCACACGGGGCAGAATTAGTCATTTTCTGATTTCTAATGCAACTGGAATGTAAGTTAATATATATTTCTGAAGCCCATGGCACTTAACAACCCCCCTCAGCATGTCGTAGCTGTGCCGCTGATCCCGTCAGAAACACGTCAATAACGAACTAAAATTAAAAATGGATTCATTTATCCATAGATAAGACCCAGAGTGAAACCTCATGCTCAGATTCATGATTTAACATCCTGAAATGAGAGATAGACTTCAATATGATTTAAAGCTAATTCTGCTTTAAATGTACAAACCTCGCACGATTAAATATCCTATTCAGTTATTCATTTAAAAAGAAAAGTCTAAGAAAATTGAAAAAAATAAATCTAATGTTTCTATTTAAAAGAAGGCTCAGCGAACATCTGTGCGGTAGAGCAGAGGGATTAGAGTTTTTTTAAGCGCATTAGGCATTATAAAAAGGTCCGAATGTTTAGTAACACTGATAAACCTCTTAAGTGAGACCCAGTGGGGAGGGAGTGCTGTGTTATCCAGAGCTCCATTCGTTCCAGCAGGGTGACGAGTCACTGCAGGCAAACACAGCCGCTGATCCATCCAGACAGCTACAGAGCAGGCAGGGCTGATAATACAGGGGTCTGACTCCCGTCTCCACTACAGAGCAGGCAGGGCTGATAATACAGGGGTCCGACTCCCGTCTCCACTACAGAGCAGGCAGGGCTGATAATACAGGGGTCCGACTCCCGTCTCCACTACAGAGCAGGCAGGGCTGATAATACAGGGGTCTGACGCCCGTCTGCACTACAGAGCAGGCAGGGCTGATAATACAGGGGTCTGACTCCCGCCTGCACTACAGAGCAGGCAGGGCTGATAATACAGGGGTCTGACTCCTGTCTGCACTACAGAGCAGGCAGGGCTGATAATACAGGGGTCCGACTCCCGTCTGCACTACAGAGCAGACAGGGCTGATAATACAGGGGTCTGACTCCCGTCTCCACTACAGAGCAGGCAGGGCTGATAATACAGGGGTCTGACTCCCATCTGCACTACAGAGCAGGCAGGGCTGATAATACAGGGGTCTATATATATATATATATACACAATCCTGATACTACTGCTATGAATAATAATCACATCATTATCCCTAATAAATTTGAAAATAAGAATCATTGCAGAGTGCTTGCTGGTGCTGTAGGTCACTTTCACTCCGACAGTGGAGCCAGCCGACAACACAAACCAACCTGCGCTGTGAGGCTCAGCCTGTTCACACACAAGTCTGTGCTACACATGGCAGGTTTCTTACATTTTCTTCTTCTTGTCGTCAGATGGGGTTGCTCCCTGGCAGTCCGCGAGGCCTCCACTGGGTCCTAAAGCCCTCCCTTCCCCTCCTCCTCCTCCTCCTCCTCCTCCCTCTCGTTCTCTCTGCCAGATCTGCTCTGGGGGGGCAGGTGGCTGGTTAAGCTGTCGGCAGGCTGCTGCCCATCTGTGTGCCGTCTGTGTGCCAGGGCTGTGCCAGCCTCTCAGGGGCCCTGGGGACTGGCAGCGGGTAACAGAGCTGGCATGGGCTCATGGCATCGGCAGTCTTTAACCCTGTCGCTCCGAGGGGGCCCCTCTCAGAATAGCAACACAGGAACTCGCTTCATTCAAATTCACACAAAATCACGGAGCGCCGCTAAATAACGATTCGGAAAGACAGCAGTCCTAGAACATGCAGCTCAAAAAACACACAAGCTCTCTTTCTAACCCTTAATAGTAGCTCCTGTGTGCAGCTTTGTGTGATATATAATGAAACGGACAGCTCTCGTGTTAAGTGTCTCTCTTATGATGACAGCAATCATTTTCAAACAGTTCGAGTTCTCAGAGCTGCGCAGTTTCACGGCCCCCTTGCTTCAACATGCCGAGGTGACATCTCTTCCATGAAGGAGGTCTTTCAACACCATCAATTAACTTACAATTGAACAGAATCCTCTTCAAATCAATCCAGTCCACTTGAACCCAACTCGGCATAAAGACTCTGCAAACTCAGAGAGAATAAAGCAGCGAGCGCTTTCCAAAACGACGTCTACATTCACTTTAAAAACACCGACGGCACAGAAATTTAAAAAATAGCTTTGGAACTGGAACTATAATGTTTAATTTCACTGTTATTTATTTATTTATTTATTTATTTATTTATAGTTGTTTAGTTTGTGCGATTTTATTTCATTTTAGGAATACACAGTAAAGCAGCATTTTAAAAGTAACCTGGGGCGACTCCAGCACAAGAATAATGGGACCAGTGATAATGTTGTGAATGCTGACAATACCCAGGGATCCCATTGCTTTACATTCTCTTCAAATACAAACAGAAGTGTAATTACCATGCGGAGCCACCAGGTGGTGCTGTGAGATAAATGCACACACGTAAATAAACAACACACCTTAAAAGAACATTTTTTTTAAGCCCAAAAAGGCGCCTTGACGAAGTCTAGTCTCCTTTTTTTTTTATGAATCCTATGCAATTTTACTTATCTTAAGCTTGATTCGTTTTCTGATTTGCCTCCATTGTTTTTAACGAGAATACCATCTTTAATAACATATCAAACTCTGAAGTTGTTTTTTAAAAAAAAAGGGATGCAAAGTTGAGAAAACGACCTTAAAAAACGACCAGGGCCTGCATAGGATTTGATACACATGGGTAGGAAAAAAAAAAGAATGGGGCAACCGACAGTATTTGCAACCCTACGCTAGTTCCATTAAAGACAGAACTTCTATTGCGACTTCCATTCCTGGCAGTCAAAATTATAGGCCTCTGAGCTTCGAACCCAGGCCGCTGGGGGTCAAAGGGGCCAGGAAGCCAGTTAAAAAGGCTCAGCTGCCTGTGCCACTTTTGAATCCTCCCTCACACGCAGATCACAGACAATCTGCAGGCGATGACAGGCCGCCTTCAGATTGCTCTTTGCCCATCTGGAAGGCTGCCAAGACTGCACTGAGAGCAATGTATCTGCAGCTCCGTATAGGAAACGTATATGAGTCAACTTTCCATGCAGGTCAAACCAGGACACGGGTCTGTGAGGCCTGTTATATAACACTATTCATTGCTGTTTCCCCTTGAGCTAAATAAACCTGCCGAAGCCTGGCTTTGCTGTGCACTTCCACAGCAGCGAGACTTGATTTACAGGGCAGCCGGTGAAAAACACTTCCTCTCCTAGGCTAGCAAGCCAATCGCACAGCGCGACGCTCGCTCTTGTGGGATAAAGTGGGATTAAGAGGTTGTTTAAGGCAACGAGTTTTAGTTTTTTGTTGCCCGAAACTGTTTGCAGACAGTAGTGTCTTCCAAGGCCTTGCAAACAGGGAGGTGTCAAAACTGGCTTTACCAGTTCACTGATATGCCTGGGAGGGTTGTATTACAGCTGGCAAAACAAGACTGCTCCAGTAATATCTGAATCTTGTCGTTTGTAATGAAGTGGTTGCAATTCCCGGGCGGTGGGCTATTAATACCTGGAGTATTTTCTTTTGAAATATTGTCTTGAAGAGGAAGTAGCTTCACATTTTTCGTAGTTTCTGGCAGGCTTGAGGCATGGAGACTGAACTGCTCCCTCCCTCACCCCCTAAGAGAAAGGGTGCTCCCTCCAGTCTAGGGCAGGCTTGAGGCATGGAGACTGAACTGCTCCCTCCCTCACCCCCTAAGAGAAAGGGTGCTCCCTCCAGTCTAGGGCAGGCTTGAGGCATGGAGACTGAACTGCTCCCTCCCTCACCCCCTAAGAGAAAGGGTGCTCCCTCCAGTCCAGGGCAGGGCAGGCTTGAGGCATGGAGACTGAACTGCTCCCTCCCTCACCCCCTAAGAGAAAGGGTGCTCCCTCCAGTCCAGTCCAGGGCAGGCTTGAGGAATGGAGACTGAACTGCTCCCTCCCTCACCCCCTAACAGAAAGGAATACCTTAAGGTGAATTGATTTTTGCCAGACTATTTAGACCCTTTAAGAAGAAACCCTCATTATATATTGCAAAAAAAAAAAAAAAAACTCTCCCACAGGAAATAAATGAAGAAATATTGCTTTAGTATAACTATAACTTTATTTACATCGGCGCCAGCCTGACGAAATGAACCCATCTAGGTTTTGTTTTATTGCCGAGGCCCGCGCCACACATTAATGAATACCAGTGCTAGGTGGCACAGCAGGGGCACGAGATCGCTGCTCCACCTGGTGCTTTAGCAGCCTGTGGGGGCAATGCAAGCATTCTGAGGCAGTGTCTCTGCAGGCTTCACAAGAACCATGGAAATAAACGCTGCACTGCAGCAGAAGCAAAAACGAGACGCTTTGTTCTGTTAAAAACACCCAACGGCACGCAAGAGGCGTGCTAACAGTTTAGAGAAACATTTCAACACTAGTGGAAACATTTCGAATTTAAACACAGGGGTCGTCTTGGTGTTTGCATAGTATTAAGTGCACAGTATGTGCCCATTTGTTCCTGTTCTTGTCAGTATGCTGGTAAATTTTACACAAATACATGCTGCTCTGATTTCTAAAAAAAACTGGTCTTGTAAAGGCGTTTCTGATTTAAATTGACTCTCCGTTTCTAAACGGTTCATTTTCAGGCTCACAACATACTGCAGTAAATCACCTTTTAGACTGTGCATGTACAGCTGTGGCCAAAAGTTTCGCAACGCCTAGAATTTTAGGATTGAGGCATTATTTAAAAAAAAAAAAAAAAAAAATATATGAACACAATGCATATGTCACATTTTTCAATTTTTTTTTCATTACAAAGCGGTTTGTAATTCAATATGTTAAGGTCACATTATTCAGCAGGTTTCATTCGACTTCATGAAGCAAAATGTGTTCATTCTATAGGGGGATGCAAAACCCGTACAGTCATGAACGCGTGATGAAGGGAGCCTGTGCAGCGACTGCCTCGCGGGGCTCCAGCCATGCTGCCCCACACAGGGGCTTTCCCAGCCTTGCCCTCACACAGCCTGGCTGTGCTGGAGTCCACACTGAGCTCTGGTGAGTGTTCTCATGTGACGACGGGGAGACTGGACAGTGCCAGAGAGTATCAGGGAGGAGGGAGCTGTGGGAACACAGCACGCTGCCAACAAGAAAAAACAGACACAAGAAAAACTTGGCAGGGGCTGTCGCTCGAGCCCAGACTGGCAGAGAGGGGGAGGGGTCTGGAGACGCGGAGATCCAGCATGCTGTTCAAACTCACCTCTCTGGAGGTCAACCAATCACAGCGCGTCGACAGAAAACACCAGGAAGCTGTTGTTACAAGGTTTAGCTGCTGGAGGCGCTGATGTGTTAAAACAGCATGTTGGTCCTGTGATATTACAAATGTCAATCATATTTTGTGACCTCTTAATAAACCAATTTAATTAAATAAATACATAAATAAAATAACTATAGTGTAGCATTTGGAGAGCTACAAGTCTATGTTATTTTTTTGATTACTTGTTAGTTATACAAAGAGTTTGAAGCGAACAGAACAACGCCATGAATCTCACATGTGTGCTTTCAAAAGAAACACAGGGATTTGATTATTTTTTGTATTTTTTAAAACGCATCTCATCCTACACTGGGATAAAGAAAGTTCTCAGTTTGCTTGCCTTGTTTTCAGAAAGTCTCTTGCTGTTTCACTCCTTGGTCATTTCACTTCAGTGGTGTCTTTGGGGGTCAAACCATGTTATTGGCTGCAAGCACGTCAGTCCGTAGGAGAAGCAGCTGATTGGTTAGTGACAGGAAAGGAGCCAGTGAAGGGGAGGGGTCAATGTCAGCCTCCAGGTGACTAAGGAAGTTCGACACTAACGAAAGCACTGCATGCAAACAGACTTCTTTAACCTACTGTAGTACCAAAGTAATAAAAAAAACATGTTTACTTGAACATCTATCTTGTTCAAAACTGCACATGTGACACCTAGACAGGTAGACAAAATGATTCTGTTAGCTACTGTACATGCACTTGAAACAGGAGGCTGGGTTAATGCTGCACAGACACTGGGTGTCACTGTAAGTGCCTGCATGTGTCGACAGCGCATTAACTTGCCTGCTTATTTCTCAAGCTGCTACGTGTGTGTGTCTCTGTGTGTGTGTGTGTGCGCTGAGAAGACAAGCCAATGAGGTTTGAGCTGAAGGTGGGCGGGTGCCAAAGGCGCAGTGTAAATAGCGCCCAGCCTTGCCAAGAGCCCAGGGCAAAGTTCACAGTGTGGCACAGCGCGATTAAGAAGGCTAGACAACAGAATCTCTCACTGATAGAGCTCCTGCAGCCTTTGTTTAATAACCCCTGATACCCACCCCAAGCAAAACCAGGACTTAACACTATAATGGACCACTGCCAGCGCACAAATAACCACCCCATTATTTCTACTCATTTTGCATCAATATGCATCACAATAAATTCTTAGTATTTTAAAGACGAGCTTAACTCGCTCGCCATATCATCTGCAACACCGAATCGATTGCTTATTGACCGGCATGGCTTTTAGGTGTGCCTCAATGACACAATCCCTGCTGGATTATTAACCCTGGTGCCCTATTCACAGCCTCCTGCAGCTCGCCATCCAGTAACAACCCCACTGTCTCAATGCAAACAACACTCGAGTGTTTATAATGCTACCAACAGGCTCGCTTCCAGTATAGAAGAGTTGACGCATTTCCTGCTGTTCAATATAAAAGTGGTCTCAATGCATCGTTTATTGCTGAGAGGTCAGCAGTCCGACCGTGGGACCTGCAACCCCAGGATGCCAGTTCTTTTTTTGCTAGTTTTTGAAAGATATGAACTAAAAATGGATTTAATAACGCTGATACAAAGTAGGAAAATTTGACATCACGGATTAGCAGCCCATTAAATGGTAATTGTATGAACAGTATCTAACAAAATGAATGAAATAGTGGTTTACAAATACACATACATCCTGACTCTATACAAGACTCAAAATGTCCTTGAGAGAGAGCGAGAGCGAGAGAGAGAGCAAGAGAGAGAGAGA